>NW_020955596.1:0-123268 GCF_003031625.1 Empidonax traillii | reverse complement strand
TGGAGCAGATCCAACAGTTCCAAGCAGACAGTGCTACAAAGTACTTTCTTCAGTGTAATTCAGAATTTCTGATGCAAGTGCCCTTTCTGGCAGAATCCTAGACTTAATATAATTATGGCAATGCAAAGCCTATGTAAACAAATCACTTGACTGAGGCAGAAAGGACCCCAGAGCATAAGACACAGAGAGGCTGGGCCTTTGACAGAGATTCAACATTAAATTTCAAAACAAAAAAACTGAAGCAGAAAGCTTTCCAGAAAATGAAAAGGAATGTAGTCGAGGTGGAAAAACCTCTATTATACTGAAAATCTTGAAACATGCCAGTATGTGCAAGTTGATTTTAAAAGTTTTGAGACAATATTCCTATTTTTATCCTGGCTATGGAGTACCAGAACAGAAAAAGACTTATGAACTGGTTAAAGCCCACATCCTTCTGAAACAGCAGAGACATCCTTTTCAGTTAACAAACCAGCAACATAAGCTATCCTTCTCTTCGCAGTATCTATATCTTTAGATAGGTGTCTTCTGAATACAAATCCTAAACCAGGATCAAATATACCCTTAAAGATCAATATCCCTAATTGCCATTAAAAAAACCCCAAAACATTTCCATTTAAAATTTGCCTATTTTGTTAAATCAGGATCACAGTGTTGCTTTTTGCATATTCAACATAAGAGAGAAAACTACCAGTAGGGGAAAAATACCCCTTTTCTCTATAAATCTTTTTCACACCACAAAATAATCACTCCTACACAGTGTTCAATACTCAACTTTACAGTACTTTTTTTTTTTTCCCCTCCCTAAGCAGTTTAGCTGAGTGGTAACATAAAGAAGACATACATGTAATTCACCTGTATGCATTTGCATCTGGTGTATCAGAGAGACCTTGTTTCCTACTCACAGTGCTGGCAATGAAAGGCTTTGATGCCAGCATGCATTACCATGTGTTTCTGCAGAGCTAACTATAAGAATGCTTCCTGTCAAAAAGGAAATGAACCTTGTCACAGCTGGAAAATCATCATCTATTCTTCCTGTGTAAGTGGTCTGAAGGGATTACATTTCTCAGTTACTGTGTTAATTTAGGCTTTTAATGCCTTTTATCATGAGTATTTAAGGCTATTAGTTAGGAAAGATTGATATCACTATGGAAAAGAGCACAAAGATTCCTATCAGACCTGTATACAATGAAATACTTCAGTCACTAGTTTATTATCTTTCAATTATTTATTTATATTCCCAAAATGACAGTCTGCTGTGTCAAATTAATTTACTAGCAGCCAATATTGCATAATGCAACATGATCATATCGGACGGTGGTATTTTTATGCCTGAATGGTCCACCTAAGTTTTCTAGAAATTATTTGTCTCTGCTGTGTGACCCGCTACTCTTTCAGGCCTGCAAGTGGAATTTATTTAAAAGGGAGGGGGGAGGAAATATGAAAATGATGTATGTGCTTATTGTAAAATATTTGAAAAGACCAATGCAGATCAGAGATGCGGTGTTCCGAATTCCTTGATTTTCCAGATTTTTCCCCATACCATGCTTAGAATACCTCAAAACCATATCACTCTAAGCACTTAGAGTTCCTAAAATTTCAGCAACAGTGGAAGCACTGGCTAGTCACAAATTCAAACACAAGTCTTTAATGCTGTAAAGTCACATCGTTAACACACAATAATTTCAAAGGGAGAAAGACAAGCATAGAAGTTTAAAATCTTTGCTTTGTGAAAGTCAACTATAGCAGGTTTAAAAAAGGCGCACCTATATTGAGATTATTGACAAGCACTCAGCAAAAGGACACATACCTGTAAATAATTAATTACTGAGTAAATACTATTTCCAAATACATGCACTACATTCACATGTTGGATGTAATAAACAGGATTACTCATTCTTTTAACACTTTATAATGAAAATACTGTTATTTTCATGAGGGCAATTAAAGTCCAGCTATTTTGAAACAAAGTATTTTAAAAAACAATGAAGTAAGTTGATATTATATTCAAGAATTCTACTGCTAAAAGTATTTCTGCTAATTCTAAAGTAAGAGTGAATTGTACAGTTGATATTTTATGCAACAGTATTCAAACAAGAAAGATGCAAAAGGGGATTTAATCCTCTGTTGTTTGTGTGGATTAACAGTTTTTTGCACCACGGAAATGAGGCTTACATTGCTCAAAGAATAAAAGCCCTTAACTTGCATGAGAGAACTTAACTACTCAGGGGAGTTGTTGAAGCATTTGATGAAGAGAAGGTGCTAAAACAGTGACCTCAGTAGAACCAAGGGCCAATATGGAAAAATCTGGGATTTAAACAGCAGGCTTCAAGATGAAAGCCAACTCTGAAAGTCAAGCTGTGCCATTCTGTGTAACTATTTGTAATAATTTTCCCCGCTTCCCTGAACATTTGTCATCTTTAAGGTGGAAAAATCGTCACAGAAAAACCACAAAAGTAAAAAATCTAGAGTTTTAACTCCTACAGGAGAGTCAGAACCTTTTTAGAGCTATGAAGCAGGGACTAAAAATACAAAGGTCATTTTCTGTAATACCCTTGTGAATCCAAGTGTAGTTCAAAGGTGTAATATACAAATTCACAGACTAGGAAAAGATTTATTGTTTTCATTTCTACTCATTTAAATGAGAATTATAACTGTATATTCAATGCATTTAAAGTCATTTCACAATGACAATATAACAACCTTTCTGAAATGCTTTGTAGAAAAGTTGTGCTATTTCAATTACTCTTAAAAAAAAAAAAAAAAAAACCCAAAGTAAGCATAACTGCCTATTTCCAGCCCATTTAATAGCTTTAAATGAAAATTTCAGAATTCTGACAAAGTTGCCATCATAGGCAGCACTTGCAGTGCAAACTTCCCAAGAATACTGACATGTTCTCTTTTTTTGGAAGGAGAAAAGGAGGGTTGGTTAAATCTTTTAAACTTAAGGGGCAAAAGTCCAAAGGAACCTGGAATATGGATGATTCAGCCTTTCATTCTTGACATATAGATAAGGTGTATCTACACAGTGGGAAATTCTGACCAATTTAGACCAAAAGGTCTTGAATTCCCTTGATTAAGTTTTAGACTCCATGAAGGTCTCACAAGCATTATAACACTTATGATTTTAATGAAAATCATGAAGGCTAGACTATCAATAAATCAGTCCTGTTAGGAATCAGCTTCATTTTTCCCAGTTAGCTTTTGAACACTGATTATAGGACCTGATACAGATGCCTCTATGATCTTCCCTTCTTTTATAGGAACTATTGGATAGAACTCAGCAACTGAAAAGATTAGACTGCCCTCTCTCTGTGACTTCTTGCTAACTACTTGATCTGTAACTTAAACAGAACTACAGCCACACACTTTCAAGAAATTCACAGTGATAGGTAACAGTCAGTATTTTCCTAAAGTCACAAAACCCCCTCACTATACTCCCAATCAGTGATATGGCATGCCTCCATAAAATTTTAGATGATAAAACTGTACTTTGTGGCTGAAATAAGGCAATAAAATTTGGTTATATTGTTGAGCATCACTAGAATTCCCTGTGAATTCAGACCTTTAACTCCCATGCTCTGTCAGCAGTACACACAAGCCACCCTTGTACATGAATGCATTAATTATACATGAATTAAAAGCATCACTAGATTTAAAGTCCTCAGTTTTATTTTCTGAGGGGAGAAAAACGGCTGTGAGAACATTATTTTGAATTGTAATATTACATTAACTTGCAGCATAGAAAATAAATATTTGAAATACATTAAGTAAGACGCAGGTGGCATTAACTAATATTGTCATGGAGTTTGTTTTTTTGGTTATTTTATCCTTTAAAATATACACAGACCTAATTGCCATAGTCATAAAAATCTTAAACCTTCATGCAGAAATGCCCTTTTTATAAACTTGAGATAGATTTTACTAAATAAATCCTACTGCTTAATATAAAAAAAAAAATGAAGACTTCCAATTCATACATTCCAGCTCACTTCGTAGCAAATAGGTAAAAATCATCGTTTTAAACTCTCACATCGGTACGTAGCTCACACTGAGGATCTCGGGCAAAAAAGAACGCCAGAAAAGCGCTGGAAAAGTAAAAATTCCCCTTTGACGTTGTTCATTTGCTGCCCCCTCCTGGCGAAAAACAAACAAAGCGCCACAAGACAGCAAGGGAAAACAGCTGGTTTTCCAAGTCCCGTTAGGAACACTCGGCTGGTAACCTTGTGGCAGCAGACCTATTCTAGTTTAACAGAATTTCTTAAGGTTTAACAGCATCAATAAACTCTAAAATACAGTTCCCGAGTGACTGTGTTGGGCATAACAAGAGACAATGCTGGGACAAAGAGAAAACGAGGCTACTTGCTTTGGCATGCTGGAGCTCTGCGGGGGCTTGGAGTCACGGTCAGCAGGGCAGTGTTGTGTCGATGCCGTTCTGCCATCAGCTGCTCAATCTATGCTGCAGGACACCCAGCTGGCTTGAGCTGTGTGCAACCGAGCCGGCTGCCACCGGCGACAGGGGTCAGGGCCTTCAGCAGAAAGAATTAAGAGACAGCCACAGGCTGGAACTAAAGGTAGTTGCTGGTTTCAGGAGTTTGCACTTCAGGGGGGCTGTAAGAAAGAAACAGCGTTGACATGAAGTTTGTTTTGCTCTGCAAAACTAAGTCAAGCAAAGCTCAAGTCAGGACTAGGTATGAAAAGTTCAAGTTCCTAATCTTGGCGGTGATTACAAGCAGTGTTGCAGGGAGAGCTCCAGAGACCCAGCCCATAAACGCTCCCTTTGCTTTCGAAACAGAAAGGTAGTACGTTCATCAGATGACACGTTTAACATGTAACCTTAAAAAAAATTTGGATTATCATACTCCACTGGTTCAAAAATAACTGGCAATGATACAGTAATGTAATGTGCTTAACCTTACACTTCTCCAACTTAAAACAGAGGCAAGTTTTGTTAACTACTTCATTTTAAAAAACAAAAAAAAACCTCAAACAAAAGACAGATGCCTAAATGAAAGGTACATCAACAGCACACTGGTCTACTCACTATCTACTAACAAAGCTGCTAACTTACTTCAAGTAATTAGGTCTTTTTTTTCACTTTTGCCTTTTTTTATTGTACCTCTTTCACAAGCTCCTAAAACATGTATTTATTTCTTTCCACACGAGCAATAACAGCATCAGAACAGGAAATCCAGATTCAGGATTTCAATTTCCAATTCAGGAAATCCATATTAAATCCATAATATAATGTATATATTATGTGTATATATACATATAATAATGTGTGTATATACATATTTATGTATATATATACATAAATACTTCAGTCCTAGAAAAGAGTGGGATAAAGAAGCTCTTTGGGGACAAAAGTTTAATTTATTAATACACAACTGTAGAAGTCAGAAGTGACTTCTGTAGTTAAACTATTGTGAAAATGTTTTCTAATAATGCATGGCCATTAACAACAACAAAAAAAAAAGAACACACACAAAACCAAATTCACACACTTACAAGAAACCTAGAGAAACAGATGCACACAAACTTCTCTGTCTAAATATTAGGAAAGTTATCAGAATATGTTGTAATATCAACTCATGGACAGGTGGCTACCAGAGATGACTATTTCTTCATCAAAAAAAAAAAAAAAAAAAAAAAAGAAGAAAAAGAGATCTTTTCTGAATAATAGGATAGCATCAAATGCCTTCTCAACTTCTTGGAAGAAAGGATGCATTGGAGGTCAGGCAAAGTGTTGGTGTTAACTCTTACAACTGTAGATAAGTAGAATTTTACACTAACTGATAAAATTGGTGTTCAGTAAATATGCCTCTTAAAAATGCAGCCTTGACTACAAAGGAAGCTGTTTTTTCACCTAATTAACTTGTAGAATTCCAAGAGGCCTCACAGCACCTCTCTTGGCTCTTCCAAGAGCCCGTCTCAATGACTCCACTTTGTTGTTTCTTGTAACACAATGTAATAAAAAACCTTTAGCAGCACCTTCTGATCAGCGCCTGCTTAATCTATTCAAAAGCCTGGTACTACCATAAACCAAGTAGAAGGCAGCTGTTTGAATAGGGTACCTTATTTTTATTCAGGCTATCCAGGTGTAACTTTCTTATAAAAATAAGTAAGTAAATAAGCAAACAAATAAATGTGCCAGACTATCAAAAGTTCTGCAGTGAAGGAACAAAATAGCAAGTTTTGCTGTAATAGAGGTGGTACCTATTGTAGGTATGGCATTTAAATTACCTTGAATCTTTCTTTCTAGTTGCTTTTGTGTTGGAGCACACAGGATTATCTTCAGGCTTCTTTCTTCTGTCTCTCTCTTTCCTTTGTGGGTTTGGTTTTTTTATGATGGATTTGTTTTGTGATGTCCATTCATTTGATGTCTGGTCTTGAATACTTGATCCCAAAATGAAGACAAAACTGATGTAGAAGTTCTGTGATTTTTCATCTGCTCCTTTAATTCTTTTCTGGACTGTCAATTAACAATTAAATTACATAAACTAATTTTAAAAGAAACACAAAATACACTATCAACCAATATTTTATAACAGCATCAGTGATGAAAAGACTGAAAAATCTCAGATATTATACTTTCAGGTAAAAGACAAAGTCGTAGAGAAAATAAACCTTGCTCCTTATTCTGTATTACGTTTGTGAAACACACATAAAATAGAGCTAAAAAAAAAAACAAAAACAAAACATTTTTTGGGCATATCTTTTGTTCATTTTCTTGTGTTGTTTGTTTTTTACCCTTTAGGACAAAGTTAGATCCAAGTTAAATGTAAGTAATTTTGAGGAAAGAACTGCTCTGTTTTACTTTTGCAAATACAATGAAAAGGCAAGTGACTCAGAGAAATGTTTAACTGCCATTCATACACACCCAGGAAGTACAGATTGTCATTACTGGATGCACACCTGCATTATAAAATTGTTAAAGTTCTGCTTGACTCAACAAAAGATAAAACCAAAATTAGGTAAGCACAAATTATAATCATAAAAATGACAGCATTTGGAAAGCCACTACTGTGTTTGACACACTTGCCATGACAATAAATATCCCTTTCCTTTTAAAAGTGACAATGCAGGAAGGAGAAACGTGATTTCAAGTGTCTCATTTGACCTGAATCCATTTGGTTTACCAGATTACAATGTATTTGTCATCCAAAAGCTTAATCCAACAACACACATTTTAAGTAGTTATCTTTTCTAAGTTTCCTCAGCAAACTTCTAACGATCACTATATGTGTAGATAAAGAACAAAACAACCTTATCACATAATAAAGCTGTTATATTGCAAGGAATTGACTTACATTATGAATATCCAAATATTGTTAAAATAGCATATAATTCTAATTACACTATTAAGACTAATAAAAACATCAGTGAAATGTCAGCCATTTCCAACCTAAAATATAAGTTTAAGAAACACAGTGCTGCATATATACTTTATAAAAACTAGGGGAAAAGAAAATGCATTACATGGTCGAGAAGATAGCCAGTATTTGCTTCAGAGTAAGTGAAATACTTTAATCCACAGCATTATTTGGCACATAATCTGACATAGTTTGTACATTACTGCTTTTGTATTAGCAACAAACTAACAAAGTACCCAAAATTCTCTTTGTCCTCCCCCCCCCCCTTTTAAACAAGATATAAAATCTGATGTTAATTGTTATATAAATCAATCAATCTCAAACCAGTTGTACCAACTCTGAAGATGATTTGTAAAAAACAGAACTTGGTAATGTGAGACATTTCAGCACACTGCTATTTACAGAAAGAAAAAAATAAAGACTTCTTTTCCTCACCCAGTGTCATCAAGCCTTATTTATTAAATTGCTAATTCTATTTAATGTGATGACACAGCAAGCATCAGATTACAAGAACTGCTGCATTATGGAGTCTCTAGTGACTGAGAAAAAAGGAAGGATAAATTGGAAAATTGCCGATTTTGTGACCATTTACAGATAAAAGAATTATTCAACATCTTATGTTTTTTTTTTTCATACGCTGTATACAAGACAGCATTATGAATAAAGAAACACTTACCTGACCTTCCAATTCAGTGTACACCAGTTTCTCCAGTCTGGTTCAGTGGTCAAGGCACCACCAGCACATGTAAGAATACTGTGACGGAGCTGAAGCCAGCGACCTAAAGGGCCTCCATGTCATAGGACCTAAGGAAGAAATATGTGAACTTTTATAAAGCCATGTACTGTATGGTACACACATGATGTACAGCAATGTACAGCCCACAAACTCAGAACATACAGCAGCTGCTAAAGAAGAGGCCATTTTTCGTAATTTATTTTAGTGTGTTAAGACAGATTCACAATGTATCTCCAACACAAAATACAACCTATATTAAAAAACCTCAAATAAAATCCCAACCCACTGAGATTGCTAAGCCAAGAAATAAAAATTAGGAATTACCAAAATTAAAGTTGCTTTGATAACCTTAATTTCATTGTTTTTCTTTGTATCTACTCTCTTCTCTAAAGAATAAAAATGAAGCACTACCCATTCTACACACTGAATTTCAAAAGGATCACTGCAGGCAGAAATTTATATACAGTCAAGTCAGGCAACTGAAGATTTTTCAAGTGTACCCACCCCCACAGATGAGTGTTTGCTTTTTAAACCTGTACCAAGAGTTTTCTTAACTTTTTTGTTTGTTTGTTTGTTTTGTTTTCTTTTTGATGTTTAACAAGTTTTAGGCTTTATTTTTTGAATCAAAATACTTAAGAAGTTAAAACATAAATTCCAGATTTCACAAAAGGGAATCATATGTATATGCCGGAAACCTCTGATGCTTGAACTGATTGTCATTTGAATAATGGCAGCAATAGTAAACAGAAGCGATTGTGTAGCCTCTTATTTTAACGCTGGTTCACATGTCTGAGACTAAATCCTTTCTGTCCACTTCAGACCAAACTGTAGCCCAAGTTATTCTCATTTTCTGAGACTTCCCATTATTTTACTCTTTGCCCACTTTGCCCTGTTCCAGTATCAGTTTTTCTAACATGCCAAATTCTGCTTAAGTTCACCTCCTCTTTTCAATCTTTTCCTCTAACAACTTCTCACAGGTTTTCCAGCTCCACCAGTCTTTAGTATACAATTTTTTTTATATATGCTGTCTACAAAAGAATTAAAATTCTTTGCAAGCCAGGTACCAAAGAAAACTGGCAAGTTTTCTCAGATCCTGTCCCTGCCTCCCTAAAACAGTCTGTCACACCTAGCTTCCTGCAATAAGGTATCATCTTTGTTCACTGCATTTTTCAGAGACTGTGAAGAGACCAAATCTCGACAGATTTTTGCATCAGGAATGTGGCCTTTCATCTATTCTAATAGAAGACACTCTCCAAAAAATGCTTATAAATTTCCTGCAAGCCACGGACTATTAGGGCTTTTTAAATAAAAGGTATCCACAGTCCTATGGTTTCCACTTGAAAACATTATGAACAGAAGGTTTTTTCCATATGCATTCTAAAAAATTGGCTGAATCATTTTGGTTGATTTGTTTTTAAAAGGAAAAGTATTAGCTGTAGGCAAAGAACATAGTGAAAAATTTCAGTCAAAACGGTTTAAACAAACAAACAAAAAAGCAAGACAGAAGAACAAGTGAAAACGGTATCTCTTAAACAAATAACACTGGTAAAAGCAGATCATCTGGAGTAAAAAAATGCAGTGTGGTTTCATAACTCTAAATATAAAGTGTGCAGTAAAACACAGAAGTGAGACATGTAGATATGTCATAAATTCATTACTGATTTCAGTGAAAGGGGCCATCTTTAACATAATACTGGGAGGGGGTTCTATACATCAGCATGAAGAAGAACTGCTGCTAGAGATTTACAGCCTCTACTACTGTTACAGATAACTTAGAAAATCAAACGTTGATGGTATAAGAATGCACAGTTCCCCCCTGTTCCACTTTTGTTCACCCTGCAAGAGACAAAGATGGAGTTCTTTGGAAGTTGCTTTAGGATTTATGAAGTGTTGAAGTTAGCCATAAGAATTGCTCATTTGATGAAACTGAAGTTCATATACATTCATTGATAGGCTGCTATAGATTTCCCCATAAGATTCACCTTGCTTCACTTAATGAGATTAACTGAAGACAGCAGTCTGAAATCAGAGACGTAGCTCTGCTCCAACACAAGTCTATGTCTTTTTTTGTAGGTCAAGATCTGAGGAATTGAAACTGATAACAGCATGAACTACAACATGCACTCTTGAGACTGTTAAATCTCCAAAAAGGAATCAGAAAGAGACTAATCTTTTAGGTCAAAACATCTAAATTGAATATTGAACCTAGTCACCATTAAGAGTATTACAATTCTGGTGTTATTCCAGTCACATTCACACAAAGCTAAATCCAGAAAAGCTTCAGATATGAAGCACTCTTCAGCTTCTACATGTTAAGCAGTATCCCCACCCCCAGTTTGATAACATAACAAACAATAAAAGTGTGATGTAATAGAGTCTTCCCTGTATGAAGAAAGGATACCTGCCTCTTTCAGATGGAAATAAAGCTGTCACTGCGTAAGATGAAGCAAGACTTGTAAGGAAGATAAACTTGTTGCCACTAACTTAACATGGAAGAATTTCCTTTTAAACTAACAGACAACTAGCTATGCAACCAAGCATTTATCAATTGCCAAAAAAAGCCCACTAGAAACTCAAATCAACATAAAAACTATCATAAATCCAAGCACCTCATCATGTCCTGCATCCAGATTCCCTGCACTGAGTGTTGTTGCCTTCTTTTCTCCTCTACCTACTTAGCTGCTCAGTTGGGTAGCTCAGTGCAGCTGCCACATCCCACCGCCACTGACTGCTTTGTTTAGTGACTTCAAGCAGACTCTAAGTTCCTAGTCCCTCCCCCCACCATTCAAAACACAGCTCCAATCTACCTAATGAGTTTTAAAGCCTTCTTCCACCAATTAAAACAAATTTACTTGGAGACGTACATTTGCACTAAGCAAATAATTAGCACTGGGGAAAAAGGGAAAATAACTGGGAAAATCATACAGACCTTGATCCATTCCTTGGCTGTATTAAAGGCCACAATTTGTTACAATAGGTTAAAATCAGAGTAAATACATTAATTTAAAATAGAAGAAAAACACTTACTCATGTTAAACAATTAACAAATATTCAAACTTAACCTCTACGTAATTTAAAAGTATTTTGTGCTTATTAAGTAATATGAGGCTGACTTAGGTTGAGATGCACAGTATTTCAGTATAAAGAGCACTTATTGATTATGAAGACATAATTTGACCATGGGGCCTCTGGCAGAAAATCCAAGGTTAGCTCAACTCTACAAATGCTTAATGCACTCCTAATGTCAAAACAGGACAAAAAACCAAAACACGGTAACAAGGAGCTCTCAAAGATTTCAAACCACAATTTAAAATGAGTTAGGAAAATGTATCCCCGAGATGGAGTTATTTTGATGTGAATTATAGAGCACATGAAAAATATCGAAGGAACAGATACTTAAGAAACATCAAAATACCCAAGCCTCAAAGGATTATTTTTAGCGGCATACACAGTGTACTTTACATGTCCATTTTCTTCTAAGCGCATTTGCTAACAGTCTAAATTTGGTCTGGAGAAACTACTGGTTGGAGGTTGCAGGTTTTGCAAAGAGGATTTCTGTTTAATGGGAAATGGAAATGGAAGCGTTTCCATGAAACTAATAATTTCCTGTAACGGTTTTAATATAAAAATCACTCAACTTTTGTAGCAACTTCTGAACTGTTTTTCAAGATTCGAGATTCAAAGGCCCGAAGTTATGACAGGCAGCATGAATAATCTTTCTGGTCTTTTGCCTCTATCCCTGATGCAGATAGAAGACTGTCACCACACAGCCTACGCGACTATCGACAACTGTTTTAATTTAGAAAAGTGAAAAACAAATAACATCACACAATCTCACACAAGAATCTCCCAGAATGACAAACTGATAATTTTGTTCCAAGTAAGAAATTAAGAAGAAACTTCAGTATTGTAGCAATTCGTACATTTTTTCCCAGTAACCACTTAGGCTTTCACATGGTCAAAAGCTACAACAAGCATATTGTACCAAGTTACGTTAGAAATTACAGCTGAAACTTGACACTAAGTTAAACAGAACCTTACACAAGTGCAAAGCTACGTTTAAAACTTGTTTCAAAAACTATCCCCATAGCAAGCAGGAAGGCTCTCATTACCATTTAATTAGCTCTGCAAGCAGAACAAATCAGCAAAGGACAGTTCCTTATCATGTTACACATTTTTTTCATTAGCAGGCATTAAATAAACATTTAGAAAGGCTTCTTTGCTCACATTTATCACAAAAATGTAAATAATTATCAGAACAAATACAAAATATTTGCAATTCTATACTACTACTGAGAACTTGAAAATTATTATTTAACCAATTTAATTTTTCACCAGGAAGCTAAAATTAAGTAAACTTCCTGCATGTTAACATAACAGTGAATGGCAAGTTATAATTTTCAAAATTCATTGCCCCCAGACATAACGCAAATTGTCAAAAGACTATCTTGGAAAATCTAGTCCCAGGTTTTCTCACTGCAGTTGTAAGGGAGATGGATTTTTGATCCCCAAGTCTCCCACCAAAAAGGAATGAAACTACTCATTCAAGAGACAATTTATAATTTGTTAATAAAAAACAGATATCCTTTCACTTACAAAAACACTTTTTGTATAAACACTCATGAGTCTCTCCACTGTTGTAGTCATCTCTATTTTGAAATACTGTGAACTGCAGCTCTCTTTCCTTGTGCTTTCCTTCCTAATCCCTCAGAGAAAGAGTTATATTGGCCTGCACTCTTGTTGTTGGCTTGCAGTCACACACAATTAAGTGGAGATGCTGTAAGTCGTTGTGAAGCAAATAAAATATTTGTTTTGCTTATAGTTCTAAAAATTACTGGTTTTCCAATCAATTTTTCACCAGGAAGTCTGCTATAACCTTCTATAAGAATTCTATCTCTGGCCCTTTCAAACAGTAAAAAGCCTCAGAACAACCCAATGTATGCCAAAAACAATGAAGACATCAAAATTAGGCTGTGTAACATATAACCCAATCTAAACCCTTCAAAACCTTTACCATGACATAGATGCACTGCTTGGCCTGGCTAGTTAGTGGGAGCCCCGTCATTCCACATTCCCCAACGTTCCTAACATTGTCAGTTTTCTTACCTGACCACTGCCACAAACTCCAGAGCACACCCCTGAGCCATCACCTTATTTCACAATTACCTGTTTTTTTCACTTGGCCCTACTAAGCAATCAGAACCAAATCAGTAGTTCAAAGCATAAAGCAGGAATTTGGTTCATATTAACAGAAGCAGGCATGGAAACCTTGCTAAAATCAATTAATCACTGCAATCACCCACAACACTGAAGGGTTAAACAGAATAATGCCCCAACTACCTTTGTACACAATCTTTCAAGATTTTACCTACAGGCTAAATTCACAGCTTTACTGAGGGCAAAACACTTGCCATTAGTAACAGAAACATTATTTAATCAATGAGAGAAAAAATATAAAAAAGTATAATAAGTAAATAAGCAACATCAGTAGTTAAAGCAAAGGTGAACAGCACGAGAATACTGGAATAATGTCCTTTTGTGATTTAAGAGACACAGATGATCTTACTCAGTCAAGGTCTTCCATTTATAAATGGAGACAATACTTAGCTAATAGCAGTGTCACAAAACTTGAAAAAGCTAAAAAAAGCCTTAAACTTGATAGAAGTACCTTTACAGTAATGTTAGAGCCATTAAAAAGCTAATAATATTGAAATATTTGGAATATGATGATCGACTACTCCTAGAAACATTCAGAATCTAAAATATAAAATGAGACAGGATATTGCAGAATGAAGGAACGTCATCTAAATGTGAACATCTACAATGTATTTCTAGAATTTTTGCAATTCTTACATTTCCTTTGCTTAAACCGGCATGAAGATGTTTGACAGGAGCTTCTGATGGTAACATTTACAGCTCACACTGAAACTCTGTGATAAATTCTGTATTGACCAAATAAAGTTATTTGCACGGATAAGTTTATAGCTGAGGAGGGCACTGTATGAGAATGAAAAACAGAATTTGACTTACTGGTAAAATCACTGTGTGGACATCTAACCACATCCCGATAAGGGTAAGCAAGCTATATGAAGATTTCTTATCTGCTCAGTTTCAGAAGATGAGAGTTACACCATGCACTGGGACGAGGTCTCCTTTGATGGCTGTTTCTGTGCAGTTTCCGGGCATCTTGTGACATAAAAGCACTTTCAGAGATGAGGCACTGGTGGGTTTCTTTTATCCGCTTGTGTGATTTTTCAATGATTTTCCACTAAGATCCACTTGGTTGTGGGATAATACACATTTAAAACCACGATCCACAGCATGACCCTTTCAATGGATTTGCTCAGCTTTTTCTGGCTCTAGTGCTCTATTGCACGTGTTGTAAAAGTGCTGCCTTCTCTCAGAACCCAGCTTTAAGGCACAAGCATCTTCCACAGAAAGAGCTGACCCTTCACATCTAGCTTGCAGCTATTTTTGTTGTGATGTTTACACCTTGGTTCAGCTCTAGGGGTTTTTACCTCCCCAGCAAAGGTCTGGGTTCAAACACTGTAAAATGAGAGAGGTGCTAAGATTCACAGACTGGGCCTCTCCATCCTTTCTCTTGGAATATAGAAGAGAAGTCAGCACTGCAGGGTTTGTCAAGCTGCAAATGAGCCACTGCTTCTCCAAACAAGGTGTTCACTTCACAACAGTGAGAGGCATAAGGATGATGCTCAGGCTCATATCACAATAGCGAAAACTCATATTTTGAGGCATCTGATACACAGGCAACAGGACAGTTATTTTTTGCAAGATTTTATTTGCTTTCATTATTTTCATCTCCCATGCTGTAAGACTCATTTCCACTTTGGTCCATTTTAGGATAGCCTGAAATCTGACCTGCCATATCTGTCTCACACATTTGGGCTGGGTGTTTCCTGATCTTACTTTTAATCCTCCTTATTAAATGGTAGAGCTTGCTCCTGTATATCTCCACCTGAAAAATTTCCACCAGACCAGGCCATCTGGGTTTAAAAAAGCACAGCAGCATGTTGTGATGTCCTTGAGATGATGGGCAGGTGCACTGACAGAGACCATTGGTATTTGTAGTTAAATTCATTAATTTTCTGTAGTTGCTGGTAGACAAATCTACAAAAGACAATAAGCAAGAGAGTTAAAATTCACTTATCCAAACTCTAAGGAGTCTGTAAGACACTCTAAGTATCCTATCCAAACTCTAACATGCAGTGAAACCCAAATTCAGATTCCAGTCCTCGGAATGCCCACAGATTTTAAGACTATCTGAAAGAAGTGAGGGTTCTGCATGAGAAAAATGATGCCATAAATGACTGGTGACTCGAGTCACCTATTGAAATTAAAAATTAACTACAGGTTAATAATGTTACGGCATTGCTGTGTTAAGTTTATAGCAGCTCCTGTTAAGAGACAGGCAACAGTAATTTTAAATCTAATACTGATCTTAAAAGCCAAGCACGCTGGTGAGAAATCTGCACCCCTCCAACCCCAACAGCCATCATCCCAAGCGCATCCCAAACACAGCCCAACATCCCGCCGCCGAAGCCCACCCGCCTTTTCCCAGCAGCACGGAAAGGCAGAGATTAAGCGGAGCAACACCTTACAACAAGATCATGAAACCGCAGATTGGTTCGAGTTGGAAAGGACCTTGACGGTCACCCAGTCCCAATCCCCGTGCCACAGGCAGAGACACTGGAACAGGTTGCTCCGAGCTCCAGCCAAGCCAGACTTGAACACTCATGGGGATGGGGCATCCACGGCTTCTCTGAGTAACCTATTCCAGCGGCTCCCCACCCTCAGAGCGAAAAGTCCCCACCTCCTCTCCCCCCCCGCGATATCCCAACCCACTCCACTCACTCCCGCCCGGCTCCATTCCCGCCGCCTCCTCCCCCTGGCGCCCCTGAGGGAGGAGGCGGAGTCTCCGCCGCGCTCGCGGCCCCGCGCGCGGGTTTCACTTCCGGCCCCGCGCCGCCACCCCCCCTGCCAGCGGCGGCGGCGGCAGCGAAGGAGTTCGGAAGTTCAAAATGGCCGCCGCGGCCGAGCCCGAGCAGCGACCGCCCGAGTAAGGGACCCGCTGGGGCTGGAGGGGGGAGGCTTCTCTCCGCGGCGCCTCGGGAGGAGGAGGGAGGTTGAGGGAGAAGCGCGGGCGAGGGGATTGAAGCGGGGATACACAAACACACACGGGACGGGGAGGACGAGAAGCGGCCCGGGTGGAAGTGGCGAGGGAGGAGGAGGAGGGGGTGAGGAGAAGAGGACGGGGGAAGGCGGCCGCCCCGGGGCAGAGCGGTCGCTGTAGGAGCTGCCGGGCTCGCGGCGAGGCGTCCCGGCGGGGCCGGGGGCACTGCATTGGCCCGTGGATCCGGGAGGGCCGCGCGGGGAAGGAGGGGGAAGGGAAGCGGCGCCGGGAGCGGCGGGCGCGTGTCCTCGGGAGTCCCGCGTGCGCCTCCCCGCCCCGGGGGCGCTCCGGCCGCGGGGAAGCGGCATCGCTGCCGGGGAACCGGGGTTTGCCGCGACGTGGGACAGCAGGACGAGGATGTGTGTGTGTATGTGTGTGTGTGGAGGGGGCGCCTCCTCCGCGTGGCTGCGAGGCCGCTGCCGCCCGGCGCGCAGGGCTGGGGCATCCTGACGTGGGTCCGGGCCGACGCTGCCCGGGATCTTTCCCCCCCTTCGCCACTTACACACACCCCCACACGCCCTGTCCGAGCGGGGCTGGGGGCGCTGCGGGCCAGCGGGTGCCTCGGTGGTGCCCCGGGGCTGCCGAGCCGCTGCCCGCCCTGCGGCGAGCCCACCTCCCGGCCGCCCTCCTTGCTCCGGGCCCCGCCGCTCTCGCGGTAGGGAAGGTGCCTGGGCTGCGGGAAGCAGAAAGCGATTTGTTGCCGCCAGCCCCTCCTTCCAGCCTTCGAAATGACTGGCAACTCCCGGCTCCCGTTGGGAAGCGGAGATGGAGCTGCCGCCTCCCCGCCGGACCGGGGCTCCCGGGCGTGCGTTTTCCTGGCACCCTGGTTAGTGCCGTGGGGTTTGGGTTTGTCCACACGCAGTGAACTCAGTCGTCTGGAAATTTTGCCCAGAATTAACATCCTGATGCTTACTCTATCGCTTCTCTTCACTATATAAATATTTTAGCTGTTTAAACTGCTTTCTGTGTTCTTTCTGTTTTCTGTTTTTTTTCTGCCTTAAAAAGTTTTGATATGAGGCTTGACTTTATTGTTAATCGTGTGAGTGGAAAACGGGTGAGGAAATAGGTTAGGTGTACGTGTGAACTATGTAAAACACGAGTGTTTAGTATTGCATAGAGAAAGAAGTTAACTAAGTGATAAGATAGAAGGTGATGATAGTAACCTTCTATGTAGGAAAAGATGGGTGAAACCTTTTTGCAAAACTTAATAAACTTCCTATCATTCTTCCTGAAATCAAAAGCAGGAAAAAGTAGGGCTATAACAAGATCATGTCACAATTTCTCTCTATTTAAAGCCATTAGTGCCTAAACATGCACATATCAAACTGGCTCATCACCTTCTAAAATCTTCTTAAAAGGTTTCTCATCCACATCAATACACCTCTGAAGCATTTAAATGAAGTAAAAGTTTATCCACATTTTGATGGAATTACTTGAAATGAACATATTCCTGTACATGAAGAAAATCTGAACTATTTAATGCATATTAATGAACTTAATAGTAATTTTATTGTTGAGTTACAGAGACAGCAGGCAGTTGTATTGGCAGTCTGTAATGGCTTGAGATATTGCTAGGGTGTTGTATCTCATCTGGTGTCTTCTCTGCCAGCTTGCTTTTCCAGAATTTAAGATGAGATTATTACTTAACTTTAAAATACATGCAATATAACAAAATAACTTCCTTTAAAGATTTCAGTGTCACTTTCTGCTATTAAGAGAAGGAAGACTCTTACAGCATCCTGTGTACAACTAAAAGGAATCTTAAAAGATGCATAGTTCCCTTAAAATTCTCCTTGTGACGTTTTTCTGCCCTTTAACCAACTTATGTTACAGATAGACTTGCTCAGGACTGCAAATCCAAGTTGAAGAAGTTCTGCATTTAATACTTTTTCCTTTTTTTTTTTTTCCCTTTTGTGTGAAATGCAACTAAGAGTAAGTTCTTTTTAAGGCAGTTTTCCCTCTTTTGTTCTGATATTCTCTTGTCATTATGGTGTGAAGTATCAGGAGGAAGCAATTAAGAAAAAAACCTTTCCATGTACCTTGAATAAGCAGAAGTAGTGGTAAAGGTCTAAAAGAAAAGGCATGCAGCATTCTGACTTAAGTCTCTGAATATTCCATGTTTTTAACTCAGACAGTCCCTTAGGAAGTTTGTCACTTTTGAGCACTAAAATGTTAATGGTTTTAGCAAATAATTTTAGTGTATGTTCACTCAATACCGTTTTCCAGGTATAAAGATTACCACATTTTTCCGAAGCTACTGTCTGCTGTATAGTGTCAGAAAGTCGCTCTTAAATTAGACTTCCTTAATTTGTGCTGTTCCTCAATAGTGTTCCCTGCATTGCATACATAATATAAATGCATAAGAAGACTTCTTGATTTTCTAACGCTTAGAGAAAGAAGTTTAAGTTAAGGGAGTCAGTCAGCTCTGACTGATGTTTTACAAGAAGGTTTCATTACCTGGTCAGCACCATCCCTTGAAATAAATTTTGATCTTTGGAGCACAACAGTTTTCTGCCATTTGAAAATACTTTTAAAAGCCATAGCTTGGGTTAGGCGTTGGAGTGGAACAGCAAGAGAAAAAGATAATGGTGGACTGACAAGATAGGTAAATATGCAGCACTGTTGTATGTTATTAACAGACATTGTCAGCATTGAATCTAAAGGCGTGAGCATTGATTCCACCCACACATCTTGTTTTGTCGGTGCATTTGCTGTCTCCTCCTTCCGTAGTATTTTGCTGTGCAGCCGTAGTCTGTTCATGAAGAACTGTGTCTGCTGTTACAACTTAGTTAAATTAGTCAAATGTTTTTAATCCTCCCAAAGGTAGGTGATTAAATGGCAGTTAGTTTTTGTCATAAAAAAGGCTGGTGACTTAACATGAGATAAAAGACTGCAGGAAGTTGAAAGTACTGATCTTTTTATTTTTTTTGCAGGGTTGAGGATGCTGAGGCATCCGAGAAAAGTGTGAATGAAGAAAATGGGGAAGTATCAGAGGCAGACCAACCTCAAAACAAGCACACCCGACACAAAAAAAAGAAACACAAACACCGAAGTAAACACAAGAAACATAAACATTCTTCAGAAGAAGATAAGGACAAAAAACATAAACACAGACACAAACATAAGAAACATAAATGGAAAGAGGTGGCTGATGCCTCTGACAAAGAAGATGGACCAGCTAAAAGAACTAAAATTGATTTTTTAGCTCCTCTGGAAGACTTGGAGAAACAAAGAGCATTATTGAAAGCTGAACTTGAAAATGAATTAATGGAAGGAAAAGTCCAGTCTGGGATGGGATTAATATTACAAGGTTATGAGTCAGGATCTGAAGAAGAGGGGGAGATTAATGAAAAAGCACGAAATGGAACGAGACCTACAGCAAAGTCAAACACCAAGGGGAAATTGGAACCTGTGGACAATAAAACTGGTTCCAAGAAAGCAAGTAAGAGTGAATCAAAAGAAAGGACTAGGCACAGGTCTGACAAAAAGAAAAGCAAGACAGGAGTTGATGGAGTCAAAGAGAAGACAACTAGAAGCAAGTCAAAAGAAAGGAGGAAATCCAAAAGCCCTTATAAGAGAAGTAAGTCTCAAGATCAGACAAGGAAATCTAGGTCCCCAATGCTTAAGAGGCGATCTCAGGAGAAAAACAGAAAGTCTAAATCTCCTCCAGAAGATAGAAATAAGGCTGATGATAAAAGTAAATCAAGAGATCGCAGAAAGTCTCCAGTTATTAATGAAAACAAAAGCAGAGATCGTGGCAGAAAATCTAAATCTCCAACAGAACTAAGAAGCAAATCCAAAGATAGAAGATCACGGTCCAAAGATAGAAAACCTAGGAGATCAGAGACTGACAAAGAAAAAAAGCCAATTAAATCTCCTTCTAAAGATGCTTCTTCAGGGAAAGAAAACAGGTCCCCTAGACGACCTGGCCGTAGCCCAAAAGGAAGAAGCTTATCCCCCAAACAGCGTGAAAAGTCAAGAAGAAGCAGATCCCCTCTCTTTAACGATCGTAGGTCTAAACAGAGTAGATCCCCCTCTCGGACCCGGTCTCCGGTTAGAAGAGTGAGGAGCAGATCTGCAGAAAGGAAAAGAAGAGAATCGGAAAGGAGACGCCTTTCTTCTCCCAGGTAGCTTAAAGATGTCATGAGCCATTGCAAAAATGCATCATGGGATGAAATATCTTCTAGTTCAGTGCTTACCTCCTTGTTTTATTCTGAAAATGGCTATTAAAAAAAGTCATCAGGTTGTGCATTATATGGTGAGCTTATGTATGTATTCAGATTTTTAAAAAAATACTCCCAGCTGTCAGACAGGCACATGCAGCTTGTGGTTGTTAAAGTGCGAAGTTATTTTCTGCTCACACCATTACTGGGAACAAGTTTTATAACTCCATGTTCTCCTTTCTATCACTTAGTTGGATTCAGAATTTGGCTTCTATTCTGTTTCTTTGTTAATAGTTCTGTTGCTTTCAGAAATTTCTTTGGATTGAGAGTCCTCTCTACTTTTACATATTACTGTTGGCTAAAAGTGGGTAATTAACCCCACTTTTGCCTCAAAACCCTAAGATAGAGTCAGTATGCATGAATCTAAGCAAATCTTCTATATCAAGGTGTCCTTCACAGAGTCTGTTTTTTTTTCTTTTAAAAATACTGTGTATTTTTCATTTGCTAGAGGGTTGGTAGCATTGCTTTGTTATCAGACTGTTGTATATAATTAACATGTTTTGCATTCACATAAAGGAGAAAATGGAAATCTATTTAATAGTGTATGGGTTTAGTCTTGGCATTGTTTAAAGAAAACAATCAAGCCTAAGAAAGCAGTTACCTTGAAATTGCTCTGAAAGCTAATAACGCCTGGATGGTAAGTTTCCAGGAAGAGAACAATAAAAGTGTATGCATTTTTGGAAGTTAATTCATTAGCTGTAAACAGTTCAAGAGGCTGAAGAACTCATCATTACATAATGAATATTTTGAAACTTTCTGTCATGGGATTTAGCTTCACCCAGTCTGATAATTAAGAAAAAAAGAAGTATACCTTTAAAACTGGAATTACAACCACAAAGACTGAGCTCATTAAATAAGCACCAAAAAATGTGAAGGTCTTTCAGTGTGAATCACTGAAGGTTACTCTGGTTTCTGATTTCAAATATGGGGTATCTTCAGGTACTTTGGAGAATGACCCCAGTGGTGTTAATCAGATTAAGCAAATACTGTAAATGCTAGCAGTTTATCTGGCTGCTTCCTGGTGCATCAGGAATGTATCGGCACAACCACCTATTTTTTTGGCATTGTATTTGACTTTTTTTCTGTAACATTTTGCATCTTTCATTTTCCATTCTTCACGACAGCTTGCTTTGCAGCCAGTTTGAATTGGTTGTCTAGACACTTCAAGTGATGCATGTGTCTAGAATTTTGCTGTCAAATCCTGTAACTCCGTGGTGAGCAGCATGTGAGTGGGGGACTAAGAAATATCTTCTGCTGGAAGTGTTTGCAGATCAGCAGGAATAATGTTTCTTTGTGGGACATCTGAACTAATTCCAGCTATGTTAGAGTTTTAACTACCTGTAATTACTCAAAGTGCCAGAGAATTTCAGGAGCTTTCATGAGCAGTTTTAACAACAACAACAAAAATCCCAGTTATTTAATTTTTCAAGTTTGTTTCCAGTGTTCTCATCATGTAAGACACTTCTCAGGTCTTTGACCAGAGTTACTTATTTTATGATGTTGCTATGAATTCTTAATCAGCTTCTACTTTTCTCATCCCTGTGATGCCTGAACTGGTTTATTTTTTGTAACAGATATTTTGATTGAGTTTTGGCAGTACAACCACTTCATTAGCCAGGAAGCCTGGAACTTTTTGTGTAATATCGTTCACAAGAACATAATACAAATTAATTGGCTAAAGGCATCGACCTATTCAAGTGTTTGAGTACAGTAATTTTTCATAGAAACTGACATTACTCTGCATGTGCATAAATTTTCCTTCTGCCCCAGTGTTTACTGTTTTGCATCAGTTCTGATCATTATGCCTGATCATTATTTTTAGCTAAGGTAGCTGAAGCTGATACAGCAGTCTCAAAACAAACAAACAGAATTACAGAATGAGTGAAAATAATCTTTCAGACTGAAGATATTTTGTTCGTTGTTGAGATATAGCACCTGTAATAAGTTGTTCCAATTTGATGTAAAAAATCAAAAAATAAGGAGTGGGGAAAAAAATTAATAGAGTAACAACATTTTCTTTGAAATCGTGTGGAGCTATTTTCCAAGAATTTCTGATGCTGCCTCATTAAAGTAGTTGATAAATGCTTTTAACTTATATTCTTTCCAATTTTCGATTGAAGTCTTGCTGCCTTGAAGTTAAGCTTTTTAATGTTGTTATCCCATCAAGGATTTTTTTTCTTGAATAATTGTGAATCACAGTTCACAAGAATGAACAAATTTTGGATAGTATATAGTATCAAGCTTGATTTATTTTTTAATTTGAGAAGGATTAGTTTACATGTTAATTAAGAATTCATCTGCTGTATTAGGATGTGTGAAATGTTGAAGCCATGCAGTTCTATTGCCCAAATTGCAATAGACACTAGTGTCACTACTGTGAAGTAGCGTGATCCTAATCGTAAATTTCAATACGATTTGTAAAGAGGCTAAAATAATTTTCAATAATAAGGTTTTGGGTTTTATGTATTGCTTAAATACCGTTTCTGATAAACATGAAAACAAGCCACCATTTATGTAAGTCCTAAACAACAACCTTTGTTTTAAAACCTCTTTTAGTTGCATGGTAGTAATTAGCAAGCTGTTTCCATATGTGTCCTGAACTAGTTCTATGTGTGGGCACGTACTTCCCAGGGTGGGGACAGACACACAGGAAGGGCAGCCAGCTTTGTGGCATACTTACCCATCCCTCCCTCAGAAGCCCTTCTGGTGGTCCCTCACCTGCAGTAAGACTTTTTCAAGTGAGTATTTAGAGGGAACTGTGATTTTTGTTGTTTTCAGCTCGCTCCTGATCTTTACTACCACTCTCTTCCTCTGTTTTAAGAACGCGGACCAGAGATGATATTTTGTCGAGACGTGAAAGATCAAAAGATGTTAGCCCACCCAGCAGGTGGTCCCCATCCAGAAGAAGGTCTCGATCCCCCATCAGAAGGAGATCTCGCACACCCCTTCGACGTAGCCGATCTCCAAGGAGGCGGAGTAGATCTCCTCGGAGGAGGTAAACACAACCCTGTATTTTCAAGTGTATTTTGTAAAGTATTACTAGAAGAGTAAGGACTGCTATCTTATCTGTAAAGACTGTGGGGGTTTTTTTGTCCATGTTTATATGTGTTAGCATAGTTCAATTCATTTTGTCCTCCATGAATTAAATTGTTTTATTATTTGGAATCATTACGTACCTTTATGTTTTATTGAATAGATTTTCCTTCTTTTCTTCAAAAAAACAAACCGAAACCGTCAAGATCTAAATCCCTCTTACTATCAACAGGGATAGAGGCCGAAGAAGTAGATCCCGCCTTCGAAGGAGGTCCAGGTCACGTGGTGGCCATAGACGTAGGAGCAGAAGCAAAGTTAAAGAAGACAAATTTAAAGGTAGTCTTTCTGAGGGTATGAAAGCAGAACAGGAGTCTTCATCAGATGAAAAGTAAGAATTAATTTTCTAACTTGCACTGATTATTTAGAAGCTATAATTCCACTGATACTGAGAATGAACTAACACTTATCTTCGTGGTGTAGTTTTTGAGTTCTTACCTAAAACCTTAATCATGTTTTAGTACTTGTGGATCTTGTCAAATTACTGTTGGGATGTTCTGAAAAACTTTGGAATGTGCATAAAATATCAAGACCTTGGCTAGTAGGTAGACCTGAGGAGATGATATATCACTAGGTTTGTTAATTCAGCTTGCTCAGTATCTTGTGAAAACTTTTGGTCTAATTACTAAAGCTTACTGCTCAAGGGAAAAACTGTAATAGCTGGAAGGGTTCGTTGCTGTCTGCAAATTGTGTTTATATTTTCTAAATATCTGCTTATTCAATTGTGCAAGACTACATATTCTTAATCAAATTATTAAGGAGGAAGGCTGCTGCAGTGAAAATGAACAAGTTTTTTTGTTTCTTTGTTTTCCTTTAAAAGGCTACTGTTAATTGTTTGCAATTAAAAATGATCTACACAATGTCCCAATGAGATACTAAGAGATATATTTTCTCTGTAAGGAAATATAAATATACACACTCGGATTTAATGCACTGTAGCTTTCTGAGCCACTTGAACAATATTGTTCAATATATTCTGTACTTTCCACACCAAAGAACTGTGTTTGGTAACATTCAGTAGATAATCTTATGTTTATGAGGTTATATAAAAAATAATCATGTTTTCATAGTCTTGAAGACTTTGATTTAGAAGAAGAGGATGAAGAAGCAGAGATAAGACAAAGGAGATTACAGCGGCAAGCAATTGTTCAGGTACATGGTTAGAGACACTAATTTTATGTTTGTAGAGTAAAATGTTGGGCTAAAGGAAGGCTCTTAGCCTATTGCAACCTTACAGTAGTAATTACTGTTGCTATATTTTTCCAGTTACTTAGTTGTAAATGTGAGTCTCTGTTAAACTTTACACTTCTATTGAAACAGCATTGCTTTTAAGATTGAAGTAATTCCTCTGAGAGTCATTTTTTGCTTCGCTTAAACATCTCTGACAGTCTAAGGACGTGTCAAAAATATTCTTCAGTTACTTTCATCTGTAGAGTTTCTTTGTAGCTATATCACTGATACAATAATGTCAGTGTAGCTCTAAGTTATATATCACTTAACTTTAGCTCAGGTTTTTTTCCAGTAGAAGTTGTCCTTGACAATTTCCAAAGTTTTATAAAGTCACTGGCAGGGATTCCTCCCTTATGGCAGATAATGGATCAGTAATCACAGGTGTAATATGTGACTGAGACCCCTGACAGGGAGCTGTGACCAAAGGGAATGAAATTGTAGAACACAAGTCAGGTGTCTCTTTTCAAAGGTGGAATTTGGCACACAACTGGAACACAGCAAGCAAAATGCTGTACCATATTTATTTAATGAGGTACAAAGCCACTGGTTTTAATGTACTGCTTATTTTAAGTAGCACTAAAAATACCGCTTATGATCTGAGTTTTATGCAAAGCCCACTGTAAAATCCTTCAAAGCTATGACTGAGAAAAACCGTATAAATTCTTAGTAAAGGCCAGTTACACCTGATGTGGTGCATGCAGGAGGCAAATTCCAGAGCTTCATTCCCTAAATGGAAAACCTCTACTTGTATTATTGAATAGTTTGATAACTGAGTGGTATCAGCATTTATTCAGCTTAATTTTTAGCTTTTGGGATAGGAAGTGAGGTTTGTATAATTTCGTAGTAATTAACGCTAAAAAAATTGTAAAGATGTTGTTTGAATTTTTTTATTGCTTCTGAAATTTTTCAGCATGAATGAATGAATTAATAGGATTTCCAATTCAAATAAAAAACATGAATCTAAAAAATTGCTTTTCTGTATCATAACACTAATAAAAATGGGAAAGATTCTAGAATGCCAGACATAAAATAATTAGTTTTTCCTCACACACTGTTTTGTGTGCCTGAATGGCTTAGTAATAGATCTGTTGCTGCTGACAGTTTGTTTAGCATAACCAAGTAGTTAATTTTCAGTAATAATCACATTTTACAGAAATGTGAAGTCCTAAAGACACCCATGAATTTTTCAGTCTTATGGTCTGGGCTGTGGTGCATTGCGAAAAAAAATCAGTCTTCAAAAGTTGTATCCCATTCTGCAAATAATCTTGTCTTTAGGGATGTAGGTGATTATGAAAGCAAAGATTAAGGTTTAGCACAAATCATTGAAAGGGTGGGTATGAAAATGCTTAAATTGCGATCAGCTGTGACGGTGAGATTAAAAATTAAATTTATTTTTAGAAATACAAGGGCCAGACAGAAGACAGTAATATATCTGTACCATCTGAACCAAGCAGTCCTCAAAGTAGTACACGTAGTCGCTCAAATTCGCCTGATGACATCCTAGAAAGAGTAGCTGCTGATGTTAAGGAGTATGAACGGGAAAACGTGGACACATTTGAAGCATCAGTAAAAGCCAAGCACAACCTCATGACAGTTGAACAGAACAACGGTAAGATTCTGAAATCTGTCTAATGCAATTTATGAAAGCTCAGACATTTGCTTAGTTTCCTTATATACTTCCAGACTTGGAAGTAGATTGACATTTTGGATGGAATGTATGAACGTTTTCACAAATATTATGGTACTAAAAATAAAAGATTAAAATAAAGCCTCCTCATTAGGAAGGATAATGTGAGTAGAACTTGTTCTCTGTATTTCTAATAACTCTTAACACAATTTGTACTATACATTTGGAAGAGCAGATAGCAGTGTCTGTCTTTATAGTTAAAAATCACCCTTCCAGATTTTTTTTTTCACTCATGTATGTTGTTTTCTTAGAAGCCTAATGTAGCCTAGTGTTTATTTTGGGTCACCTTGAAATTATGCTCCTTTTCTCCGCTTTTTTGATCAAAACCACTGTGTCAGAAGAATGGAGGTGATTCTGTAGTCATTTAAAATGATTAAGGCCTCAGAGGATCATTTTAGCAGCATAACTAGTTGCTGAAATGGCTATTTCCTTCTCCCTTCACATAATCTATTGTACAGCAATATTGAAATGAAATAAATCTTGATATAAAACTTGCCTTGTGCCAGCAGCAGCAAGGGGAAAATGAAGCATCTCCCAGTGCACATGTAATATTGAAAATCTACTGCTTTTTTTTTTGTCTTTTGAAAGCGGATTACAGTCCATTTTCTATGTACTGTACACACAAGGTGTGTCTAGCTGCTGTGTGGTCATACATGAGCTAGTTTAAACTACTTCAGTTTCTCGTTACAGTTTAATTGCAACAGCACTGTTTGACAAAGGCTGTGGAACCTGCCCAGGCCCCTCTGAGAGAAATAGTTGGACAGTGGCTTGTATTTCATGTCATGTACCACACATATCCTTTGGGGCTAAATACAGTCTGCTAGTGGATGTTTCTCCTCCAGTTAATGAAGCTGTGTCTCTTTGGGAGTGTAGCTGGTCTGTAGTTGGTCCTGGTGTTCCCTTGAGGAATGTGTTTTCAGATTGTTCTCCTACAACAGTTGTGAAAAGACCTGTCCTGTGCACTTTATTTGCATACCACAACTTTAGACTTAGCCTTCTGATGTGTAACAGACAATAAATTTTTCCCTTTTTTTTTTCTAAGCATGTACTGCTCTCTAATGTTGTGTACTAAAGCATATAAAAATATAACCTCTAACTACATAGACAGTTTCCACATAGACACATGGAAAAGGTTTTTAAAAACACATCAGTTACACTCAAGTCTTGGAATTTTGCATATACTGGTGGGATCCTGGGTCAGAGGTGGCTGTAACAGCTGAAAGCAGTGAATTATCTTTCTTTGCAAGAGCCTTTGTTGGTTTTTTTTTCTATCCTGTCTTCTTACGGGGCCAGAGTAATAAGTTGCTAAGAAACTGGGTAATAACTCATTGTAGCCCAGTGTAAGTGTGAGTAACTGGAACTAAAAAGAAAATTTGAGGAAGTTTCTGCAAGGGCCTATAGCTCAGAACAGTGGTGTAACCTGTCTCCCCCCAGGTGTCAGGTGATGAGTCTGTACCTTGAAACAGCAGTATCAGCATGGTGGATGATTTTTTTGATGTTATCAGATTTCAGTCTAGTTGTTTTGTATGGAAGTGGTCAGCTATGTGTATCACAAGACCCAGAAGCCCCTGAGCTTAACCTTTTATTTTTCTCCATTGCTTAGCACCCTGCAGGGAGTGTCTGTGATTTGCTGTGTTCATGAAGGGCTGCTGCCATAAGTTATGTGGGTTATGAAACAGTTTGAAGTTTGCTTGCTTTTGCTACTGTGTGCTTAATTTATATTTCTTTGCTTTTATCTTATCAACCAAGTAAAATGTCTTTGGGATTTAAAGATGATTAAAAGGTGAGAAAGGGATAATCTTGCCCAAATTAAATATGTTTCTCTTTAGCACAATAGTAAACATTGTATTTGACAAAAAGCTACACACCAGGTCCTTTTTGGCCTGGTCAGAGAAAACGCAGCCAGAGCAGTTGCTTTCCAAAGAACCAACATCTGGGCTTTAGAACTTTGTTTTTTACCAAAATACCATGTGACTAGCAGAAAAGCCTGAAGTTGTATATTGAAAACATGTCTTTTTTTTTTTTTTTTGCATATATGCACAGTCATTTTATGCTTGATTTTGTATGTATGTGTAGTCATTATTTGTAGGGATCATGTACATATTTAGCTTTTTTCCTTTCTGCTGTGTGATTTACTTGAAAGCTATCACATGTAGTTTTTCACAGAGGTATAAATTTTTGAATGCTTTAAAGAACTAATCTGAGTTTTATATTCTAGAATGTGAAATATGTGAAATGGTGTAAGCTAGAAACATTAGTAGAGCTACCTGTTTGCCAACATACCAATCTTAGACTATGTTGTAAAAATACAGTGTGCCAAATTATACTGGCAACAAAGTTATCGTTTGACATCTTTTTCATGTTGAGTAATCTAAATGTCATTTTAAGGTTCATCTCAGAAGAAACTGCTAGCTCCTGATATGTTCACTGAATCAGACGATATGTTCGCTGCATACTTTGATGTAGGTAATTCTTGGAGATAAAGTGTATGGCCTTTTTCTACTTGATTTTTGTTAGTCGCTGTCGCTTGAGGGCTGTGGGAATTTTGATTTATAAAAGCATGTGCAGCTAAATGGATTGTATGTTCTGAATCTTTTGATCATTCAAGTCGGTCAAAGTGGTTCCTAATTAGTATTTAATTGAAATAAAACCTGCTGAAATTGGTGTGAGTTTTACCAGAGGAAGCAATCAGGGAATTCATCTGCTGTTTGAATAGGACCTATAATGGCATGGGGTAAAAACATGAACCTATTTATAAGTTAAGCTTTCTATTGATGTTACCATGTTGGACTATTCTGTTTTCAGAGGTTCATGTATGGTTAATTTAAAAATGTATAAGATATTTTAATTGTCTAATGATGCCACGTTGGGGTAATCTGGTGGTTTGTTTGGTGAGGTTTTTTTTGATGGAGAGATACATTTCCTTGTTTTACTTTTGCACTATTCCATCAGCTTTTCTTTACATGTGCTGAAGTGACCTGGAAATGTTGGCAGTCCAGTGACTAGTTTTGAGACTTTTTGTACCATTCTCTATTAATCCTCTTGCATTGTTGCTGCTTGACAACACTAAGAAATAAGTCAAGACAAGAACTTCCTTCTTAACTTAAAAATTTTCCAGTTAATTTTGGTTTATGGCCGATAAAACGAATTATAACAAATGTGTGTGTGAGGGTGTATTTTTAAAAATTCGGAAGTTACAAGTGGAGATTTTATGGCTTGTAAGTAAGCAGTTCCCAACAGAAACTGTTGTTCAATTAAAGATACTCTTTGCTACTCACAGTTTGGAATTTAGGATAAAATATTGCCATGTCTGTTAAGAGATGTCAACAGCAACTGTAGTAATTTATGGTTGTATGTATAATAGTATGAAACAAATGCCATTGAATGAACCAAAATTCAAGGCTTAAAGAGTGATATTTTCCTTGCAAATTGCTAAGTTTTTTTTTATTATAAACATACTGTAAATAAGAAGTCTTACTCAGATGGTCCAAAATGTGCATTCTGATGTGACTTGTATAAATTCCTTGTGGGTAGTAATTGAAACCTAAACCCATTTATGTTTAATAATAATTCTGTTGGTTGATCTCATCCTCTTTCCTTGCATCAGGCTTTAGATACTGGTATGTAAATAGCTTTCTATGCTAAGTTGTTTCTCCTCCTGTAAGATTGATGTGTTTGTACTGTGGAGGGGAACAGTGTTTCAATAGGGGAAAAAGGGCTTTGGTGAGTAAACATCAAGAGAAAATACAGACCACACAAGCAAAGCTGTTACTTTTTATTTCAGAGTGCTCGTCTAAGGGCTGCTGGGTTTGGAAAAGACTTCAAAGAAAACCCCAATCTCAGGGATAACTGGACTGATGCAGAAGGCTATTACCGTAAGTGGTGGTATTTGTTGATCTGCAAGGACAGATAGAATGAGAGTGCTGAATGGAGAAAATCCTCATGGAAAAGTCCTGAAGTGTTATTCTAAAGTAGATATATCACAGAGCACTCTCCAAGTGTGTAATGTAATGGATGAAATGAGCATGCAGAGTTTAACCTGAGTTATGAAAGGACTCCAGATTTACAGAATAGCCGTTTGTTCCCCGTAATTTCCACAAAGCTAGGTGACTGTACACCATAAAATTAAAGAATTTGCCATTTATCCTGGGTTTTTTGTACTTAAAGAGAGTGGTTTATTTTTCATAAAAGTTCCATTATGTATGTCACTCATAACTTGAAATTGCTTGATTTTTATCCTTCAGGTGTTAATATAGGTGAAGTTCTAGATAAACGTTACAATGTCTATGGTTACACTGGGCAGGGAGTCTTCAGCAACGTGGTGCGAGCCAGGGACATGGCAAGAGCAAACCAAGAGGTAGCGGTTAAAATCATCAGGAACAACGAACTTATGTAAGTAACGCCTTTGTTTGATAATAACAAAACATGTGTGACAGTTGGAAGTTTTTTTCATGATGTGATTTGAATCTCCCTTTGTTTTGAGTGAAGTAACAGATTGCAGCTGTGATTCCTGCCTTTTCTGCTAATTCGAGCCAGATAATGGGAAGCGGTTGAGGACTATGTATCCACTCTTCTTTACAGCTATCACAGGAAGAAGGGTACTTGCATCTTCATCAGGCACTTTCTCATTTGCAAAAGTGCAGGGAACAGTGATGGGAAGGAACAAGGTTACAGTTAATTATGAGGCCTGCCCAGACCTAAATTTTTTGAGATGGGAGTCATTGACTGTAAAAATACTTTTGGGGTTTTTTTGATGGACCAAATTGTATGTGGCAGGCTGTGGGTTGGTTCCCAGTAAATCATCTGGAATTTACAAAACTACCTCCATACATTAATTATTTTTGTATCTTTTCCATTTGTTTGCATGTATATAAGAAGCATAAAAAGGGATAGGACTCTCACTGTTGAAATAAAAAAAAAATGAGCTCTTTCAGAATGAGTGAACATTAACAAATATGATCTATTAAACTATGTTATTTAAGGACTTGTCTACAATACTCATTTTCAGTATCTGCTGCAGTATTTCTACGGTCTTTTATTATGTCCTCTTCTGTTAAAGACAGTTTAAGTGAAAATCTTTTCCATGCGTTTTACCTTCAAAGTTTTGAGAGTTGTCTTTCTTTTTGTATAACTGGATTATTTTTAATTATGTGAATAAGTATCTAGAAACCTTTGAAAAACTAAAGAGGAGTGATTAGCTATTTCAGTTTAATATGTTGTATAGCTAATAAGCTTGGGTGTGTAACTGAATCTATAGTCAGTTCAGTTTAAATCTTCATTTAATAATGTGGTTAAGTACTTTTTTAAAAAAATAAACTTCTCAGGTGAGTACTATTTGAAATTTGAGTGTCATGTTACAGGAGGAAATCGAATTTTAGCTTTGCATGCAACTGGGAGTGGGGAGGAAAGAATAAGTAGGTTACAAGGCACAGTGAAGATCAAAGAATTAAACAGACATACTCAGTATGTAGACACTGACACCAAACCCCTGTTGTGATTTTGGTTTTTTTAAGCTGGGGTACATTAAGTAATGACAAGATACTTCTCAATTCTGGATAATTACAACCACACAAGTGAATATCTAGATTTTAAAAAATACTGGAATTTATCTGATTTTGTTTTATAATCACATTCCTCTGTTTTCAGGCAAAAAACTGGCCTAAAAGAACTGGAATTTTTAAAGAAGCTCAATGATGCCGATCCTGATGACAAGTTTCATTGTCTACGGTTGTTTAGGCATTTCTACCACAAACAACATCTCTGTCTGGTATTTGAGCCACTCAGGTAAGATGACAAATGTTTGAGGTTCTCTGTAAAAGGTAAAGTTCTACTGAATGTTCTTTACCTTTCTGGTTTTGGCTATTGTTTTGATAACTTGTTCTGTTGCCAAGATTCAAGAATGTGTGGAACTTTGAAACAACAAAGAAAAGTTTTCTGGAGGCACAAATCCACAGACTACTGAACTATTTCTGATTTCCTTTAAGCATTGATTTGAGCTTTCTGCCTGGAAAATATTTGAAACAAAATAATGTATTAAAGGTGGTTCATCTCACCAGTACTGCTCTTTATGATTTTCTCTGTGTGTGTGTCAGTATTTTTATACTAATAATTCTTTTAAGGGTTTGAATTAAACCCAGAGCAGGTTTAGCAAATGCTGTATATTCTGTAAAGAGTGTGTATATATGTGTATATATATGTTTATATATATGTAAACAGTCTGAGGAACAAAATTGTTACAGTGGTTTCTTTTTGTGTTCTCTTTCTGATTAGATAATTAAGCTCTTTTGACATGTAAATTGTAGACAGTTTTATGTTAGATACAGAAATATTAATTGTCTTAGTCCCCATTCCTGCTTAGAGACATCAGTTGTTCATATGCTAAGTTTTCTGTGTGTCAGATTTAATTTTTGCCATATTTGGGGTCAAGGGAAGCTATATGCTGAAACAATGCAAATTTTTTGAAATTACTATGGTATTTCCATTAATAAGCTGTACAACAAATTATTTTCTGGTGCTGTACTATCTCTTTATAACACACTTGTACATTATTTATGTATAGTTTTGCTTTTGTCTTGGAATTATGGTCTTTTTATCTGCTGTTTAAGTCACAAAAAAACCTCCTCAACTTTTATCTTTTACATGCTTTATTTTTCATTTATTTCTGAAGAAAATGGGTACAAAGGCTTTACAGTTGTTAAGGAAATGCTGTTCATGTGCAAATAAATCCTCTCAAACTGAAATTGAATAAAAATGTGCTCTGAACTAAGGAAGTCCAGTGTAGTAAGTACTTACACAGTATAGGATAGATCTTGCCCAGCCTTTTGGTTTCATTGCTGTAGCTAACAGTAGTATGTGAAGTTGAATGCTGCTTTTCTCAAAAAATATTTAAAGCAAACTGGTTTGTTCAACTTTGTCTTACAGTTTAGGAGGCCACTGCATTTCTCGTTGTTAAGATCCTTTCTATTCTTTCTTTCTCCCTTTCTCTTAACAGTATGAATTTACGAGAGGTGTTGAAGAAGTATGGGAAAGATGTTGGACTCCATATTAAAGCTGTGCGTTCCTACAGCCAGCAGTTGTTCCTGGCTTTAAAACTTCTTAAAAGATGCAATATCCTACATGCAGATATTAAACCAGATAATATTTTGGTAAGTAAGAAATAACAGAAATCAGTTAATAAGGGGAAGTCAGAAATTACTGAAAATATTTCAGGTTTATACTTTGATATAAAATGATATTGGGATATAAGTAGTAAGTAGGAAATATAATAAGAAACATCAAAATAAAATCTTTTTCAAATGAACATGAATCCACTTGTATCTTTTTAGGAAACAGATTTTCTAAAGTAAGACAGCATCTTTTCTTAGGAGAAATATTTGGAATTTTTTCATCAATAGTTGAAAAATATTCTTGCTATGTGTAAAGTGGAAGTAGTTTATTTGAGTCTGGATGGAGATTCGTTTATGTGAGATAACAGGGAAAGGTCCTTAATTCTTTTCTCTTAGGGCATGAGAGCTACATCAGAGAAATCCAAGAGGTTTCCTTTGGTTTTCTTGGAGATCATCCTTGTAACAAACTCAGATTTTTACTTTATTTAGAATGCCCTCTTATTACCATCACAGCAGTAAAATTTACTATGCAAGCATGAAATATGTGAATAATATGCTGTTTTATGAATGGTACTCTGGTTACTGGAGTTTCAAGTCTGAACTGATAAAATTTCAGTATCTGGAATGAAATCCAGGTCCACCAAGGATACTTTGGTAAGGAAAAGGTACATAAAACAGACCTTTTTCTTGTATTTTGTAGGATCTGAAGGTATCAACTGTCACTTTCAGTTTGAGAGTGTGTTACAATTTTATTATAATACAGAGAGGAAGGAACTTCCAATTTAAAGACTGAATGTTTGTCTTATCTCCTACTTAAATATATTGTCACTTCCACAGTGCTGTTGTCAATTCTGTCCAGAAATGGTGCTAATAGATATTTATGTTTAATTTTCAGGTGAATGAGTCTAAAACAATACTAAAGCTTTGTGATTTTGGATCAGCTTCACATGTTGCAGATAATGACATCACACCCTATCTAGTTAGTAGATTTTATCGAGCTCCAGAAATCAGTAAGTACACTTTGGACTCTCTACAAGTATCACATAGCAAGACATACCAGTACTGGCAGATGGGAATTTGACTTGAATTTACCCTCTGGTCTTAGCAAAACACGACTCTGGGAATATGATGGCAGTCAGAAATTCAGACTTTGAAAGCACTTGTGTGACTTTTCATATATGTTGGTGGTCAGGTCAGTGAGGAGGGGGAGAAATCATTCTGATGGGTTATAGTTATGTTTTAATTTGTAGTTATTGTTCTGACTTTTTGGTTTTTTGCTGATTAGTTTGGTGGTAGGTAAGAACCTCCCATTCTAAAATAGGGATACTTTAAAATTTTGCATCCTTCTTTTATTGTAACTCTTTATTCCTAAGAGGAGCAGCACCAGTATGGTTTAGAAATCCTAATTTTTTCATCTATATGCTTTTGTAATATTATATGGCTGCCTTTATGGAATTAACTGGTATTGCTCTGTTTCAGTTATAGGAAAAATGTATGACTATGGTATAGATATGTGGTCTGTAGGCTGCACATTATATGAGCTTTATACAGGAAAAATACTGTTTCCTGGCAAAACCAATAATCATATGTTGAAACTTGCCATGGATCTCAAAGGAAAGATGCCAAACAAGGTAAGAAAAATAAGTACATTATTTTAATTAATATCTGAAACTGCTATAATGAACAGTAGAACATACATTCTTTTTTCTCCTGGAATTCTGTTTCTTATCATGTACATCTTCTCTGAACAGTAAGTAAATATCAGATGTTGCTCTGACTGTGTAATTGATATTGATTTAAAATCTTATGAAGTGAAAGTATACAGCTTCTTTTTCATAGACTAAGTATAAAGTGAAAGCAGAAACCTTCTAAGCACTGACCTGAAAAAAATACGTAAGTCAATGGAAGATGCCGTGTCTTTTCGACTGGTTTTAACTCTATTTTTTTTTATTCAATCTAGACATTTTTTCCTGTCCTTTTGATATATTTTCTGTTAGTATTAAATTATTCATGTTGTGATAAGTTAGTAGCCATGGATGCTAATTGTGAAATATGTAAGACACAGAGAACTTGCCTGAAACTCTTGCCTCTTCCTCATTTTCCAGATGATTCGAAAAGGTGTGTTCAAAGATCAGCATTTTGATCAAAATCTCAACTTTATGTATATAGAAGTAGATAAAGTGACAGAAAGGGTAAGTCCTCAATGTGTTGATTAACTCATTATTTTTTTCCAAGCTTTCCTACTATTACAAATGAGCCTTAGCATCTTAATTAAAAAAAGATTTTATAAACTAATAGTATGTCCTTTTGCAGCAATATGGACAGATTATATAGTTACAAAATGGCAAAAGATACTTTTTCCTACCATGTAGGAACACAACTAGAAGAAATCTGTGTTTAATCTGGTAGATCTACTGGGTACCTCCACATAATCTATTCTTAAATTACTAATAAAGAAAATTGTACCTTTGTTTTATAGAAGATTGTCCAGCCTCAGTGTGATGTGCTTACGTTGTATGAGGTCGCTAATAATTTTGGTATCATTGTGACATACTGTATTTAACAAGAATCACAGAATTAGTGGTCAGATTCGGGAACTTTCCGTGTGGAGCTCTCTGTTCTCAGTTAACTGGGATGTTAGGTTCATGTATGCACCTGCTGTTGGTGTTCTGCCCCCTGACCGTGTTCTTTCCGCTCTTTTCTCTGCCCACGTGATGGTTTATGAGCCGTATAAGGGCGTTGCTGCTCAGAAAGAGACAAGCCTGCAGAAAAGCTTCTGCTGAAGCTCCCTAAAAGGGATGGATATGGGGGTTTGTGCATTACTTCTGTTCTACAAGGTTGCCATTTTTGTGTTTGTAGGAGAAAGTTACTGTTATGAGCACCATTAATCCAACCAAGGACCTATTAGCAGACTTGATTGGGTGCCAGCGACTCCCTGAAGACCAGCGTAAAAAAGTACACCAGCTAAAGGACTTGTTGGACCAGATTCTAATGCTAGACCCAGCTAAACGGATTAGCATCAACCAGGCTCTGCAGCATGCCTTCATCCAGGAAAAAATCTAAACCAGATGAAGAAGTTCAAAGGGTTTGAGTAATTAAGATACAAAGACTGAAGAAATTTCACAGCAGTTATTAATGTATATAAACATAAATATTTCCCCTGCAAAGTTGAGGAAGAAATGATACATTTGAATTAACATCAAGGCCGATATTTCTTTTAGAAATGTTAGAGTAATTCTGTTTTGTGTCTTATGTGAAAATTTTCACTGTAGAACTGTTTTAATTGCCAAGACTGCACAAAAGTACAATGCTAATGTAAATGGTTGCAGTTCGTATATATTATAAAAAGAAAAAAGCGTCTGTTATAAAAAAAAAGAAAAAAAAAAGGAAAAAAAAAGAGAGCAGTAATACTGGGTGGTTGATTTGTTTTAAGCAGACTTGGCTTCATTTTTGTCTTTAAAAAATGGCCAGCATAAATGCTATTTATATTCACATTTTCCTAGGTGTGTGTGTGCAGGCCACAGCAGCATGCCCTTGGTGTAGTCAGTGCCGAAGGGGGTCTGTTCCTTCTTGAGCCTGCCCGCAGGGATGGTCTCCTCTTTTAAAGCAGGTTGTGTACAACTTTCAGTACACTGAAGGTAAGCTAACCCATCAACATCACCGGTGTTTAAGCTGTTATTTTACTGGAACAACTGACAAATGAGAGACAATAGCATTGTGGCAGAATTCCCTGCATGTTTGATAAATGATCTTGTTTTATTTTCTGGCATTGCAACCGTGGCATAGTTACAACTTCTGTTCTGTTCATCACATTTAAAACTTGGAGAGAGCGCACTTGATGGATAGAGCGCCTTCAGTGTACTGTTTCTTATTACTTTAATTTTTTTAATCAACTTGCTATAGACTTTGTATACATTTTGTTAAATACAGTTCACTATGACATAGAACCAATACTTACAGAAGAGTTTTCATTTAGTAATTACATATGTTGGGATCTCATTTGAAAGACCTTATATCTAAAGGATAGATAGACAACATAATGAAATTTTTAACTATTTGTATGTCATTTTGAAAGTGTACTGCTTTATGCTAAAAGTGTTTCATTTGTTCATTGTTTTCATTATTTGTGATCATGTTGTCTTTCAATACAGGCATAAACCTTCCACTCTTGAACAAAGCAGCTGCTTTTTAAAAGCGGTAATTGCTTCTTTACCTTTTATTTCTTTTGTAAATGAAGCTTTTCTTTAAGAAATGTGACTTTAAAGTGTTGTCTCTTGCATAAAACAGTTGACACTTACTTATTGTAAAGTGAAGATTGTTCTGCTGCATGTAAAGTGGACCATGCAGATTTCTGTATGTTTTCAGTATGCATCATTAGATAATAAAGTCTTTTGTGAACAAGGCATTTGTAGCCATTTTTAAAAGAATCTGTCTTCAGTGATGGTAAATCAGGTAATTCGTAAGACCCGCCCCTGCATTTCCTAATAATCATTTAATTAAAGGGATTATTAAATGTTATGATCTTTGGGAGAGCTATAGGCTACTTTAATTGGATATATAATTATCACTGTTTAAACAAAAGCAAAGCAAAAAACCCTACAGATACTGTCTGTCTGCTTTCATTGTAATGAAATTATTCCTGTAGGACATGGGATTAAATTCAGGCTTTAACTAATGTTTGTGCTGTTTTTCTCACTTTTCCTTTTGATGGTGCTGAAAGAGAAAAAAGGAAAGCGAGTCACAGGCCACTCAACGCCTACTCCATGGGTCTGATTTGCTGAGACACCAACTTCACCTTCCTAACAAGGTTATTTCTGACAGCATGTGTAGATAAACATTTAGCAACGAGTTAAAAAAGCTTGAGACAGTTGAGTTGGTTATACAGGGTGAGGAAAACAGAATCAAACTTTTCAGGTCCATACTCCTGTATTAATGTTCTCTTTGATGATGTTAAGAAGTTCGTCTTTTCATTTTTTTATTAATATATTCTGACAAGCTGTGAAAACCCCACTGGTTTCACATACTTTATAGTACTTTGAACTAAGAAGGATTTTTGTATCCATCTAGGTACATAATGGCAACAGTCATGCACTCTTAGTGCACTCAAGAATGGAAAAGTGCCACAAAGCAGGTCATTCTGCTGGTGGGGAATACCCCACCGAGGAGATGTAATGAACTAACCACGAAAACAAGCACGAGATGGGTGGTTTTGTATGCCTATTTGGAACCTTTAACCTGTCTCTTCTCAATTTATTTTGTAGAATTTCTAATCAAAAACAATCTCTCCTTATTTCCACATATTAAGGTATCTTTATCATACAGGAAATGAAAAAAGTTAGCTTTCACATTTAGTGAAACACTAGTTGCTTGGTAGTTAAGTACAGAAAGTATAACTTGCACTTTTACAACATAGGCAGCACTTCTGAGGGCACTTTTGCACAGATTAGTAATAGCTTATTCTTTCTGTTGCTTTGTACTTTATTCTTAAAGTAGGAATATGAAGCAATGAAATGAGTTGGTGATACAGAAACAAAGCAGTAGAAAAGATGCCCCTTAATGCCTACAGAACTGTTATAAGCTATTCTGGAGAAGCATAAAGTTGCTCGTTTCCTTGTTCTTTGTGTTGTAGGTGCAGCTCAAAAGAAGATGATGGCTACCAGAAGACATGAACAAAGGTTTCTGTCCTATAAAAGATATGAAAAATACTCTTCATTTAGTTCTGTCCTAATCTTTTAGTTTCCAGCATTTCAGTTTAGAACTGATTAACACTGCTGCAGTACTGATAATTGCTGAAACATAATTGCTGTATTAAAATTCATTAAATACATTGTTTCATTTCTGGTTGAAGAGATTATTTTATTGTGATTAAATGTAGGTAAATAAACATTACCCTTTAAATGTAGTTTGCTTAAAATGATAGGATGATCAGAACAAAGTCTATGACACTTAGGAAAAAACCCATCCATTATATTTGGATAAAATGTATGTGTTAAGTAAATATTTAAGCAGATTTTGTGATTTTTTTTTCTTTCTTTAACTTCAGTAGGTTCATTATTTATTTTAATTCTGTCAAACTTAGTTGTTGATACAGAGACTAGCTGGCAGAGGTTATTCAAAACAAGTGGATTTCAGTCCTTCATGCGGCTGATACTTCTTGTTGGCAACAAGAGAAAATCTTTAGCTCTGGCTTCAAAAACCTCTGAAAACTTTGTGACACTCTTAAGGAGTGCCTCCAGTTTTGGGCAGTACCTGTCCCAGTAGCCTGAGGTTTCTGAGGAGAGTAGAGTAGCTGCAGGTGCCACTGCAGTCAGCTGAATTCTCCTGGTTGTGGCTGGGTGCAAGCAGAACAGCTGTGCTATTTGAACTATTTCCCAGCTGATCTAAGAGGGAGGATAACTTAACCTTTTCCTCCTGTACATGGAAATGTAATTCGTATCTTCACCAGAGGTCCTATGTACAGACAGTTCGGCTGAATCTACTGTGTTGATTCCTGTTTCTCCCTCATGGTGATGAGGAGCTTCACATTTAACATACTCAGTTTGCCAGGCATTCAGAAAAAATGGGATTCCAGCCCTGTGGAATTAGAATGTGTTTTTATTACCTTGGTGTATAGTACTATAGTTTTAAGAATTAATTACCATTTAAGAGTTTCTAATAGAAGATACTGATTCCTTTAAAACCTTTTTAATAATACTTTATCTCCATACATAGGGTAAGTGGCTTTAAACCTCTGAAGAACCTTTATGTGTATATTGACCCACACACAGAAGGCAGACCAGTCTGTGATACTGCTGGAGATAGAGGGATCTTCTACAGTATGTGTAAAGTTGTAATGCGGGTGGACGATGTTGGGAAGTGGCAATTGCTTGAAATTAATAAACTATGCTTGAAACTTGCTTACTTCCTGTCTTCTGTTGTGCTTACAAATGTCCTACTACAAAGCTGTGAAATATAAGAACAATTTTTAAATACCCTAAAAATAAGGCATAAGTCTTTGAATGGCATTATCTGCTTAGGTGTCAGAGACATTAAAGAAATTGTGGAAGAAGTCTTCCTAAATACATAAAATGGAGCTTTTGTTAAGTTGCCTCTGCCCTGATTTTGGAAGCCCTCTCAGCACCAAATAATTCATGTGGATTCACTTTGGGTTTTCCCTGTGCCTTTTTTTATCTTCTAGAGCAGGTACTAGCCTGTTTGATTCAGGGGATAAAAGAATCACATTGTATTACAGTGAAAAGAAGTCATATATACTTACAGATTATTCTTTATAAGGAAAAAAATCCAGTGGGAGTAGCAGCATGGTGAAGTGGGATGGAGTGTGTGTTTTCATTTATTAACTTGTCCATTATGTATCACATTATTAAGTATATTTGGGGGGGGTGGGGGATACAGAAGCCAGACAACCATATGCATCTCCTAGATTTTCATGTCCTTAAAATACTAAAACTTAATTTAAACTTGTGACAAATACTTATTCTAAATGAAAACTTTTGCCCTTCTTTCTATCATGCACCTTTTGAATTCTTCATTTTCTTAATTATTTTTTCATAAACATTGATTTTGATGATTAGGGCCCAAATCTTTCTATAAGGTAGGTATGGGATAATTATTCATAAAATAGTAAAAACTCAGATACTTACAAAGATTCAATTTAAGGCTGCTTATGGGCAGGTAGAAATAAATATGTCATAACTGATACAGTCACTGTCTACAGCTCTTCACGATTCAGTCACAAAGGAGTGACTTCTCAAGTGAGAGTCCAACAAAGGTGGCTTTGTGTTCTTGTAAAAAGAAACTAGGAGGGAGTCAGTGAGGACAACTGAAGTATACCCTGTTTAAAGAGTGGGACTGATAGTAGCTACCAAGAATAAGAAGGGCTGTACAGCTTTAAAAAGAAACAAGAAGTTAATAATGAAAGTTACTGGGCACAGTAAGGCAGAGAAAGCTCTTCAAAAAAGAAAGCACTCTTGATTTCCAGTAAAACATCAAAAACCTAATCCCATACTGTTACAGGAACTGGGTCTTTTCATAGACTTAGTGAAACTCTCTTTGACATGTTCTACAGGTCTGAAAGCCAGTTTAAACCTGCAGCTACAGTAGACCTGTCCCTTTGGAGAGGCAGATTTATCATGGAATCTGATATATGACCAGGCTTGATTTCTTAGAGGATGCAGGTGAATTTCTTCATTGGTGAAAAGACAGGTAATCACCTTAAGTCATCTGTTTAAGTATCTAATAGCCTGGGTTTGACATTCTGCATAACTAGCTTTTAAACAGTGACATTGACGCTCTTTGCTCTACCACTTGGAAAACTCCCAGCCTATATGGGAAGTGAGGGAGGGGGATGATTACCACAAGCTGGAAATAGAGCCACTGCATTCCTTGCACCCTGACTGGAGTATAAGGGTCTAAAAATGGATTGGTGCAGCTTCTGCAGATAACACTGTGAGGAAAATGCTCTGGGGAAAGCAGCCTGTCCTGTAGGCTTCTGGAAGTGAAGGTGATGTGACATGAAGCCAGCAGCACATTCCTTACAAATTATTCGGGCAGTGAAACGTCTGCTCTCGGAGCCAACAGGATGTGATGCCAAGTAACCCTCTGCAGTTTGCCATGCTTTGAGCACAGGGCAAGAACAGATGACCTGCAGCTTGGAGAGCACTGCGACAATTTGGGGTTGGTTTCTGTCATTTGTAAAGGTTCATTTCCTAGCAGTGTTAATTGTTGTGCTAAGTTATTCGCGATGAATGGGGTTTTGGTTCTAAAGTAACACAAATGTGTAAGGCCTTACCTTTTCGTAAGACTCATGCCTCACTCCTGCCATAATTCTTGTCCAATATATTAAAAATTCTGTAAATAATTTCATAAAATTCACTCTGGGTTTCATATCCAGACAGATTAGGCCAGATGGATGAATCTGGTAAAGGTGCTGTTCCTTTCAGTTCTTGAATGAAGATGCTGCTTTATAGCTGAACGTGAGGACTGCCTGCAACAACTCTTCCTTTGGTGATCTCCTTCACACAGGATAGTGACAATTTGGTCACTCTTTCTGGGAGTTCATAGATTTAATCTGACACATGCAAAATGCCTATCTATTTTCTCCCCCCAGGAGGTTTAAATAAATCTGGCAGAGCAAATTTAGGCATAGAGGTACCTTCCTCTTTTACAGAGAATAACCAGGCACTCTGACAAGGAAGGAAATGGGTAGTTTCCCAACTTGACCCAAATTGCTCTGCTAGCTAATAAAAACAAATATACCAAGTCCATTCCTATTTGGAAGTAATTTGCAGTCTATTTCTGTTTTAAGGGCTTAATAAAAAGCTCAGCTATGTTTACATGAGAATCCCAAATAATGCCAAGATCACATGCTTTTTCTTGTTCTTAAGGTTTTTCTCCTCTTAAAATAATCCAGAGATTCTCATACCGTGTAATAAATTTTATAGTAGTTCCCTATATGCAACAGAGAGCAATTTAAATAATCTCACAGAAGAGACGCTTATCACGTTCTGCTGCAAAGATTGAACCTGACTGTGTGCCATTAACTTCCAAATTTGTTCAGGATTCCCACAGGAAGGTGCACACCACATCAAAACACAGGTAAGAAACTACTGCCAATGTGTCACTGGCTGGCTTCCTTGCTTTTTCCCAGCTGACTCTCCATGAGAGAAATTCTACTCTTGCAAAGTACAGTCTTGTTCAGAGTATGTGCTGCAATGTTATGAATTAAAAGCTATCCAAACTTTCATAACACAGCTAGATACTAGGCAAAAAGAAATAAGAGTGTCCCCTACTCATTGCAAGGAGGTTGGAATTAGATGATCTTTAAACGTCCCTTCCTGCCCAAACTGTTCTATGATTCCTGTCAGATCCCAGTCTATGCCCTCTCGCTTTGATAACCTGATGACTACTTCTTAGTTGAGTGTTTCAGCCATTTCTACAACCCTACAATTGTGATTTAATCTAGATCCCATTTCCTGGAATTGTTTACAGCAGCTGCATAGCAGAACAGCACAAAAGCCTTTCTAAAGTGAAATTACATTCACTGCTGTCCGCTTCTACACCAAGCCAGGTGCACTAATGAAGGAAATTAGATCTGTCTGATCCTGCTTGTCCTCGACAAATAGAGACTATGCTTTCTTCTGTTTTATTACTGCAGAATTTTATGTACTTAACTATACCTTCTTTTACTTCATTTACAATGGTAGACATTGATAAAAAACCCAGTATTCTGTCCTTGTGTCACAAAAGAACAGTAAAGTCACTCAGTTTTAGAACATCAGGGCTAATGGAACAGTAAGATCTGAGGTTAGTTTCTGCCCTTTTGTTGCTCAGATACTTTTTAAAAAAATGTTTTAAAAGTTCCACAAATCTCATCACTTTAAATGTCAAAAAGGAATAGAACAACATTCAGCAGGGCTGTGAGACAACAAAAACATCCCTTCAATGCAAATTGTAGCAACTTAGAAATTGTTTTGTTATCTACTTTTAGCTATGTTGTTACAAACTCCATGGAATTTATCTAAGTAATTTCTATTTTGTAATCTATGCAGATCCCTTGCAGATTTTTAAATTAACCTTCACATCAGTAGGTAAAGAATTCCTTATTTCATACCTGTAAGATTAGCTATACCCCTTTTATCTAAACTACCAGGTAAAAAATACATTTGCCATAGATGTTTTCCTGGCTGAAAAATATAAAACTCTACACATCACTACATCTTAAGGTGAACATATTTTTCATCCCTCATTATCACGAGGGATAGAAACCGGAGATACCATTATTGTGTATGCAGTTAGGGAAAACAAGGGAGTGAATTATTGAAGTTCTCGATCTGCATGAGCATTTCCTATAGATCAGAGTATGTGGTGCACAAGGATTGTTGTTTGTACTGGAAAGTACTGATGAGGTTCTTGCAGTCCTAAATTGGAAGATCCAGTACCAATAAAAGAAAAACAGCCAAGCAAAAATCTCCCTCCCTGCTGTGTACTACTTCATTAATAACAGAAACCAACATCAGAGTATACAAGGTATCTACTGAAGAAATTACGCTAATGACGGATGATGAATATGTGAACATAAAAGTTCTGAAGTGAAATTCCTAAGTGATCTGAGACAATGATTCAACTTTTCAAAAATGTAACTAAAACCACATAGGAGTTCCATTCCCTCAAGGTAATGTTGTTTTATTCCCATTACTCATGGAGAGTAATGGTTCATCTCCCATTGCTGTAAGAGGCACGTTGGCATCTCCTGATCAAGGAAACTCTGCTTCTGTTATTTCATCCATCCATAGGTTATCAGTGGCTGCATTTTTCCTTGAGGAAAGCAAACACATCACACTTTTTCACAGAAAAGGGGTCATATGAAGGAATTAATGGAAAAATATGTTGAAGAGTAGACCCATAAAGCTCAAAACAAACATCTTTGCGATGAACGCAAAGTCAAGTGAACAATTTTTTGTAAGACTATTGTATTAATACGCCTCCCAGGAACTACTTTTCCTGTCACTGAGGATGTTTTACAAAAGGAATAACAATAAGCACAACATTAATTAAATACTTCTGTTTATTTTTTCATTAATATAGTATTTCTTTCCCCACGGCTGAATAAAAAGAACCACTCATAATTACTGAAGAGATATCAAAATAGAATACTATTGAATTTGTTGCTTCTTTTGGAAGACAATCCGCTTTAGTATTGTTCAGAAACATCACTGATGCCTACAGAATAGTGAACCTTTTTTCCTTCAACCTAAATTTCCATAATGGATCCAAGGCACATAACACTGTATTAATTTTATTAACCAGTTTTAACCCAGTGCTAAGAATACAAATATACCATATCAAAAGGTATTAAGAATTATTATTTGAAGAGAAAGTTTATTAATGATAAGGGTAGATTAGGCTATTACCAGACAGTGCAGATTCTCCTGGTGAAGATTAGAGTTTTGATTTCTTCTGAAAGAAGCTGACAATAGCATTTACACACTCATCAGACAACCACCTCTCCGTCAGGACTTCACACTCTTTACTGTTGACTGCATGGAGCTTCTCCTTTTCCACACTCCGTAACAGTTGCTTTGACACTGCCAAGGACTGGAGGAGGAAGAGAGGAACATTAGGAAGCTAAGTATTCTATACTTTTTCTATACTTTAAATTAAAGTTTCAGAAAATAACACAAACCCCACAGTGGAATCCTATTCCAGTTGTATTAATATTGCACCTCTTAGCTTTTAGTCAACCTTTTCACTGGAAGTTTATTGCATGTAATTGCTAAAACTGCTAATAAGGTGGAGGAGGCTCATGGGAAGCAAAACAGCAGCCCACTAAGTGCTCATAATCACAGTAGATGCCATAAGAAGTGAAACCCACTCCACTGTCTGCAGTGCCCAATGAACCCACCTTATCAGCAGCTGGCACAGGTGTCTCCTCTTGTCCAATGTAACTTAACACCATTGTGACTTAAGTAGTTTTGCAAAAGCTAAGCTGGCGAGCAGGATGACTGAATGCAGCACAAATTAAAGTCACCTAGTGTCACCTTGAGCACGCAGGGTGCGCACAGCACAGTAATGTTGTAGGCCCAGTGGTAAGGTTCTTAAAAATAAACCACTGCCAAAATAAAAACCTAAGAGAAGGCATCCAAGGCAGTCACAGAGAGACTGCACAGATGGATTAATTAATTCATTTTGAAGGCTTTTCAGCCATTGAATCTCTGTGTACAGCGCACTGTCTTAGATGCAGACAGAGTAGTAGAGAGGTATTTGTTTCCCAGCAGCAGAGGGACAGATCTGTGCTTGAAGGAAAATATATTGAGCCTCATTATTTCAGTTAAGGGTGGAATGAAACCAAGTGACAGGATAGATTTGGCAGGAGAATCGGGAGTGCTACAGGCTTACAAGGTGGAGAAAAATTTAAAATACTGACATTTTTGGGGAGGCTTGCATAAGCTTCTAATCTTGCCCAAACTTCCTTCTGAAAACTGTTGTCGGGGAAGACTTCAGTCACAAGTCCCTGGGCACAGGCTTCTGCTGCAGTCAGCTTCTTATTGAAAAGCAACATCTCACTTGCCTACGTGAAGAAAAGCAGAAAGTGTGATTCAACAAGACACAAAACTCGAGTAATCTGACAGGAAAGCTACACGCTTCCATGACACACCCATTTTACTCTCTTGCTCGTTAATATCTGCCCTCTGAAAAGAACACAGAATCACACAATTGATGATGTTGGAAGGAACCCCCAGATACTGTCTGCTTCAAAGCCCCTGCTCAAGCAGAGTACTCAGTCCCACCATTCAGGCCATAACAAAGAGGTTAGTAAGTATTACACCCAGTATCAACCCCTTGGCTACACCACTGGTGACTGGCCTACGCTTCCTACTGTTCACTAAGGGTGTACATGTCTTTCTGAGCAGAGCTCCAGGGATGTAATCTGGAATTACCTCACCATAAATGTGTTTGTTCACTTTTGCAGTGGCTCCAAGATTTCTAGAACGTGTACTGGCAGGCTGTGTCTCACTGAACAGACTGCTCTTGATACCTGGATGTTTATGAAGCACTCTCTCTGCTCCTTATAGATTTAAACCTTGCTCAACAAAAATACATTGTATTAATGCACGCAGTATCGTAAGTATTTAAAGTTATACAAATATTTTCTGTGGGACATCAAAAGAAGCAGAAAGGAGTTATGCTGTTCTGAGAAAAGAAAATTTAGATAGATTCTGCAGTCTCTCTTGTCATTTTTCCTTTTTTTTAAAATTACTCTTATTTAGTTTCCTTATTTCTAGAGTAGACAGAGGAAATAAGAGTATGGACAGAAGACCACATCTGCTCTTACAATCAAAAGATACCAACACACAAAGGTCAGATGATCCTACAAACAGTGCAGATATTCTTACCTTGGCTAAGCCCATGATTTTTGGAAACAGGTAAGAGGAACATCCTTCTGGGCTCTGTCCAAGTTGACTAAATGGGCTGTGAAAAGTAGCCTGGGGAAAAAAAATAATAAAAAGAAAGCAAACCTTACAACAGAGCACAGAATTAAAGTACTAGGATTTAGTTTTCACTTTAAAGCCTCTACTGTGACAGAGTTCACCAAAACCACATTGGAACTGTTACCACGATAGGCTTTAAATGTCATCTGGTAAAACTGCTTCATGCTCTCAATGCATGCAAGAGTTGGCTTTGTCTATAGAATTTCATTTCCTTATCATAACAACCCCAGTGATGAAGTTACATTATCTGAATACAGCACTTAGAGAATCTAATATGTATGTGCCAAATCCTTACAGAAAGGATGCTCATACACATCTGCCCTAAGTCATTAAATACATATTTCAAATAACTTAGAATGCAAAAAGCATTTTTGCCTTCCTGAAGGCACACTAAGTTTATTCCATTCACAAAGAATTCAAGTCACTGAATCTTCTTTCCTCTAATTTTATGAAAATCAAAAAAGAGCCTGTGCCAGAAATGCATCATGGGGTCACACAAAATAATACTATTATGGTAAGTTAGAACTGAACAGCAGAATTTAATGTTTTGACAACTCCCTTCAACTTTAAACAAGAAAGACAAAATGCTTGCCTTTATTTCCATTTAAAAATATTAGAGAGCAAAAGTAGCCAATGGAGCTTTCAGTGAAACAGAAGATTTTGAGTCCTCTTCATGAATCTTCATTGAAGAAGAATCCCTTGCTATACTACAGAAGGCTACGTGGTAAGACAGATCAATAGACTTCCTAGCAAGAGAGTGACATTTATAACATTGTACAAAAAAGCTGGAATCTGCCAGAATGCAGACTGGCATTAGACATTCTTAAGCAACAGGAGATTAAATATTTCAGGGCACAAACCGGTGTCTCATGACTGGAGCAAAACCCAGGGCAGAAGGACCTTAACTGATCTGTTGTCAGACTGGGCTGTGCAGTGTCCCATAAAGTGGCTGGTAATGATTTGCTCTGGGAATACCCAGCTGAGAATAAAACCAGATCCTGAACATAGCAAAGCTGGCCGTTTCTGGAGTGGGTAATCAAGGCCTAAGGCACTCCAATGAAACTAAAGTAGTAATTTGGATGAGAATGACCTTACTGCATGGGAGTTCACAATCCTGGAAAGGGAATAAGACAGAACAATCATCTTGGAGAAAGCTTCGATAAACTTGAAGTTAATTGGAAAATTTTCATGAAGGATAACCTAAGTGAAAGGATAGGTTAGACCATACAGAAATACTCCAAGAACTCTTTACAAGGGCACAAGCAAAAGCTGAACCAGTGCAGGTAGGAAGGCGCTAACAGACTCTCTCAATGAAAGGAAGTTAAAGTATGAATTTCAAGCCATTCAAGAAAGAAGGACAAAACATTTAATGCTTATTTGCATTAAACTTCAACTAAATCTATACTAACTTACTGTTGTAAGGAGATATTATGCTGAGGGGAGGTGATTAGAATTCCAAATAGTCTTAATAAAATTGAGAGGTATAAGTCAGAAGACACTATTTAGTATGGGTAAGTAAAAGTTTGTCAGGAATAACTTAGTATATAGTATATGTTATACAACAGGAACAATTGTTTCACTAGCAACTTTACAGTAAGGGATCCAGGCGTTATATCAGATCACAAGTTCAAAAACCAAATAACAATGTGGGATGTCAAAGCAGAAATACAGCCTGCAGAACGTGGAGAAATTCTTCTGCTTCACTTCACATGAGTAAGACATGAGCTGGAGTGATGTGTCCAGCTTGTACCACTGTACTTAAAGAGACACAGAACAACTGGAAGGAGTCCAGAGGAATGTGACTGCAGGCCATATGAGGAAAAGCTGAACAAACTGCAGCTGTTTATCTCAAAAAAAAAAAAGACAGAGAGAGTGAAGATAAACCTGAGCTATATCTAATAGCCTAAGTATGCTGATGGCTAAGCATATTTACAGCTGTTGTAAGGGAGGATGAAAACAGTCTGTACTTTAAACTGAGGAAAAAGAAACAATAGGTTCACCCTGCAGCAAAAATAGACCAGATGGGAGGGGCGAAAGAGGGAGAATCCAGCAATTTTCTCTAGTAAAAAAAGAGATCTAGGGACTAGAATAGACTGACCAAATCACACACATTATACAAGCATATGTCAGGAGTGCATTGGCCATGAGTGATCCTGTAATGGATCACTTCAGCCACTTACTGAACTTCCATTCCAGAATAAACCCTTGCTCCTCCTCCCACACCTGAAAGCAACCTTACAAGCATCATTTCACATCATGATGGAAGAGAGGCTCTTAGAAATGAGCCTCTAAACTGGAGACAGTAACTTTACAACTGTAACCACAGCAGGGAAATTCCATGCATATTAACCACTGGCTGGTGCACCCCTGTGCTGGTAATTAATATACGCATATCTTGATGTGATATAAAATGCATTTATACTTTTTTAAAGTGTTCTTTTATCCCAAGATTACCTCAAATCAAATAGTATTTGCTACAGAAAGTGGCTTAAAGACTCTCTTGGGATCAGCTGTGCAGTGTACTTACCCTGTCAGAAGCATAGACAATGTCACACAACGCAAGGACTGTTACGCAGATTCCAATAGCTGGGCCATTTACCACTGCAATCAGTGGTTTAGGAAAATCAATAAAATGACCCACAAAGTCTCTAGAGAGAAGGGAAAAGAGAAAACGTAAGATGCAAGAGACATCTCAAGTGGTTTTCATCCAACATAAACAAATTTCAAAACACGTGATTAGATACTGCATAACAAAACCCGTGAGTCAGATAGAAACTACATGGCATATGTTTTTGACCCTTTCAGAAACCAATTCTGACAAAATAAGAACTACCTGAAACACCTGCACTTCCTTAGGAACTAAGAATCAAACACATCCCTGTTCCTGCAGTCAAGTTATGGAAGTGTTTTGCTTTTCAGCTATGGTTACTGAACACAGCTCACTCAGAACACTCTTTTGCCTCTACATCCATCCCAACTCCACCCCTGAGACAGCCATTCCCTTCACAGACTGTTCTGCAGCAAAGCCCCAGTGGGCACCAAAATTGTGATGCTACCACAACACAGAATTCCCTGGTGCTCTTCTGCACAGGTTTGAGAATGAGCCTTTTGTTTCAAAATAAAACACTTCCCAGAAGTGAACAGTTTTGTAAGAACTCCAGTTCCCTGACATCGCTGTGCTGAACATCCTATAAAGCACTGCAGGCTGGAACACTTGCCAGGTACCACCGAGTAACAGCTTCAAAAGAGGTTCACGCTGCATCATTATCACTTCAAGGGGCAACTGTGATCCACAGACAGCTTGTCTAAGTAAAAGCTCAGTACTTTACTTGCAGTTCATCTTTAAAATATAAATAAAAAACATTGGGTTTCTGTGTATTTTAGCTTTTCCATCAAATACAAGTGCCTGAGGGAACAATCCAACTTGCAAGCATCTCCCAAATGCAATCATCACATACAGAAGTAAAAGAGAAGACAAAATCTGCTCAAGTAGGGAAAAAAGAAACATGCTATTTGTCCCGAAAACCTCTGTGTCAGATAATACCCCTGACCGATTTGGCCTTAGAAAATAAATTAGTTTAACAGATAAATTCACTTAAAGACGGAAACAAGATCTCAGAATTACTGAGCAATTTTGAACAAGTTCATTCCAGCTGGTCTCTATTTAAAAGAAGTCTGACATCGAAGGAATTTGACATGTCCTGCTAGCGTAGACACTGTTGGATATCAAAAAACCCACAATTTTTTTCATATACAGTTAAAATAATGATGTTGTCATTATATCTGTGTGTGCTTTGGGGACCAAAAAATGAAATGAACTCTTTAGCATCACTGTACTTAAAAAGACTTCTAATATTAATCTCATTTATCTCATACAATTAATACCTCTTCCTCCCACATGATCTTTGTGTTAATGCACATGGTGAGCCCTTGGACACAGTCACCTAAATAGATGAATAACTGGGCCCCTGCAGTTGTGTTTTCTAACAAAGCCTGCAAATTATATTTAACCCATTACAGTAAGATATACATATATGAAACCAAGATGTCCTACTTGAGTAATACTGCTCCATCTTTCGCCATCTTCTCCATTTCACCAGAACCGATATTAGTAAAATTATTCAGGTCATTTCCACTACTATAGTAGTCTCCATTTCCTGTAGAGAACACATATGAGTAAATGAACCAACGGTTTCTGAGTAGGTAAGAGAAGCTTTCATTTATTAGACTTACAAAAAAATTTCATACTAAGTGTCTAACATTATTAAGCAATTTTCTCAAAGTATACACACTATCTTAAAGGACATCTGTGGTCTATAAAGGAGTTTTGACTGACAATTTGCTGAAAAAATTCTTTGTCTGTAAAAAGCCAAAGAATATTAACTGCGAAATATTTGAGGCAGAAAATTAATTTTTTTTTTCTGTAACGAAGTCAGATAGAAAAATATTTTGTTTCTGTCCCTGCATAATTCTAGGGGCTTTTTTTTTTGTCATTTAGCAATCATTCTAACAGTTAGGTTCGTATGAGAATCCTTTTTTTGAACAGGACAATGGAAATGGAAGTTGATGTATTTTCCTTCATCCACCTTCACACTGATGAAGGAATCAAAAGTAGACAGAATAGCCTACTTAATATGTGGCAGAAGTTTCACATCTTTTATGGTCACTTTAGGAAAAGGCATAGCATTCTAAGGATAAGACTGGCAGTACTGCATTGAAATCATTGTACTGGAAGATGGATTCTTCAGCAAGAAACAGATAACCTGTTAGTGAATGTATAAGTCAGTTTGAGGTGCTATCAAAAAAATGCATGGAGCATTTTAAGGCTAGACTGCATGACTTAATTGCCTAAATCATCCCGTATTCCATGAGGACATTCACAGGATGGGACCTTTCATGGGTTGGCACATCCATTACTTCACACTGCAGTGCTCTTATTCAATATGTAAAATGCAATAGAAGGGTTTGTGCAGAAGTGTTTGCTGTTTGCTCAGAGCTATACATGTGTTAGACACTCCAGTTGTGTGAACTACCCTTTTCATTTTGGAAGGACTGTGGTGCCCCGTCACTGCTACTGACAGGAAATCCAGCAGCCTGGGAATGGGAACCAGGTGCTGTTAAAGCAGACAGTGGAGACAAATATACATGCAATTACCTCAGAGTAAATAGGTTAAAGCCCAGATTCACCTTGAATTCACGCTACTTAGCTGCCAGCCAAAGCTCAAGTTTTGGCTAACTTCCTAAAAAGACATACATATCTGCAATGAGGATGGGCCAGACAGGCAGCGCCTGCCCTCAGTCCTTCCGTCCCTGCTGACTTTCCTCGCCACTGTGTTGTTCAGTCTGCCTAAGGGACAGACCAAAAGAGTCCTCTAGAGAACCCAGAGTAGCTAAACTTCACGGGCAGCATGAGTTTGGGCTGCCCTTTCCATGCTATTGCTGCAGTCATCCAGTTGCACACATGTGGTGACAGGGATGTACACAGCTCAGCCAGGCTGCAGCTTTCCTGGCCAATCCTTTCCTATGGCAGCCATAGAAAAAAAAAGAATCAACATAAAATACCATTTTTTTCTGATGATCATCGGTAAATATGCAGTGTAAACTTTCTACTGGCTGTGCCAGTACAGGATTTCAGATGCTTGTTTTTAGTGTGTCCCAAATGTATCACAGAGGTAGAGAAAATTGACTAAACTCATACCAATGAACTCCAAAAGCAGTAACAAAGATGCTGTGGAACAAATATATCAGCTACTCAGAAGTAATAAAGCCCATAGGAGCATTTCATGTCCATATTCTCATCTGAGAAACATGCTTTGATGTAACAGCAAGCTTGCTAAAGAATTCAAAACACCACCTTGAAGTAATTTTGCCAAGACACTTTGGAAAATCTTTGGTCTATAACAGAAGAAAGAATTTCCTCACTTACACAATTTAATCTTAGCCTAAATACATGGAGAAAGTTCATGTCAATACTATACTTTGGTATAATACAAAACATACCAGTAATAACTGCTATGGTGGAATCATTTTTTCCAGCTTCTTCAAGTGCCTTGATAATTTCTCTGTACATCTGCATAAAAAGAAAATCAACAAAGTACAAATGGGATGCTGAGAAAGAACATAACAATGAGACTGACACTGACAACAAGGAACTTGAGAGACAGATTAACTATGATCCTTTAAAGTACTGAAAAATTTTGCATGCACAGAAAGTTAAGTATTACATGTGAGGTACTTCTGACCATAAAGACACACGCTTACTGAAAAATTCCAGTGCAAATCTAAAGGACAAAATAAGGTCCTCTGATAAAAAAACACTGACTGGAAGCTAATTTTAAAACTTGAGAAGTAGTTTAAGTGGGCAAAATAACATACTGAAAAGTTAGCAGCAGTGGAGCAAAGACCCTAGTTCTGGTATCTTTGCAGTTGTTAAAGAGGATGATCATTATGCTTCCAACAGGATGGACGTAGTCGTGGAGATAACTGTGGGAAATGGAAGATTACCTACACATGCATGCAACAGTGCAGAGCCAAAAGCTTCATTACACACATTACAGTCAAATCTTGCATGCACAGAACAGGCCAGTCTTCTTGCAGTTTGCCATTTTAGTTCAGTGCAGACCATAATCCTATATTAAGTTTGAATGAAAACAACAGACATAAAAAAGCCTAATCTGTATAATTTTAGCTGAATGATTTCATTTTGTACTGGATATTTATTCCTTAGGTTGTCATTGGAGTCAGGATACCAGCCCCTCGTAAAATTCAGACCACCACGCCTCAGTCAGTTCTGTTTAACCTGTGGTGAGGATTCTTTAAAATTTCTATAGTTTACCCAGGAAAGAAAAAATCATTAATCTTTCAAGTTAATTTCTTTACCTGATGGTTGATGGCATTTTTCCTATCAGGTCGGTTAAACATTATCTTTGTGATATTGTTTTTGGTAGTAACTATTAATGTTTCATAGCCATCATGCCTGCCCTCTTCTGGAGAAGCATCTTTCTCCTGGCTAACAGATTCTGCAGAGACCAGACTTGAGACAAGTTCAGCGTATTTCTGCCTGGCATTATCCTGTAATAAAAGGAAAGGGGGGAAAAAAAAAGGAAATAAAGAAAAAATATTAAACTAAAAGGAAAAAACCCCATACACAATATTATGAAAGGCTAAAATGTAAATCAGTTATAGTACTAATAAAATGGGAACCTGGGGGGAGTGAGGGGGGAGGTTACTGTGCTTCAAGACCAAAGAAAACAAGAATCTCAATTACAAAGCATTCTAATTAGCGGGGTGACAAGGGGCACATGTTGTACTTAAACACTGCAGAACACGCCTAATGTCATCTCAAAAGTAGCAGCGATAGATCCACAAAAGTAGAAGTGCATAAATGCTGGGATGATGACATTTATTCTGTTGGTGAAATGCCCTCATCCACACCTAAGATGATCTTTGTCATATTCCCAGCATTTACACATTTCTATGGAACATCTATTTCTGCTTTCCAGTGAAACATTTCTCCAACAAAAGCTTTTATTTTAGAATACATGGGGCTGAAAATTAGAGGGCTGAAATGGGTCTTATGGCATTTTAAAATTGCTTGAAGACACTAGTTTTCATTTACCACTAGCATGACACATAAAAGCCTAAAAATCCTGTCTCCTTATTTCTACATTAAGCAGTGATTTAAAAAAATTTCAAGTTCTTGGTTGTTACAACCTATTTTCGTGAAAGCATAGTATAGTTTCAACAATTCTATAATCCATAATCTGTGGCATACAAAATTGTCTATCCACTCTCCACTTGAATATCAGGACCAGATTCTTTTCCTTAAGTGTTTTTTCACTACTCCTAAAAGCAGGGCCATCAAAAAATCCACAAAAAAATTAAAATGCTTCCCCAAAACCCCAAAGCAGGACAAGAAGGTGTTATGTTCATGAAATTGTGCAAGCATTTTTACTTTTACAACAAACCCAAAAGAAAGCAAAAAACCCCTCCGTATTAGGGAATACTTTTGACTGACCTTAACAACTACAGCTGAACAGCAGGCCTAATGCAGCAGTGACACAGCTGATTTGAAAAGTTTGTTTCCTTCATTGAAGAGTAACTGAAGAAACTTTGGTAGCTATATGCGATGTTAGACTTATTACAGTCAGCGTGAAAAAGGAATGCTTATGTATCTCTGCATCTTTATTCTTCCTGCTTGCTTCAACTGACTTCTCTAAAGGTTATGAAAGGTATTAATGAGCTCAAGATATACTGAGAATAAAGAATGAAGAGAGGCTCTCCATACATCACTTTTTTCCTAGCCTTTTACTCAACAGCATAAGAGACTGATTTTTTTAAAATTACAAAGTTATTAATACGCTGGATTCAGAGATCTGGGTTTTGTTGTAAGAGCAGAGAAGTTCAATCCGTCTTTCTCAAAGAGAACAGCAGAACAGACCATAGTGTGAAAAAAAGTATTTTCATTGGAAATCACCATATATGTAAGATCTCTGACACTGATACAAGCTGGTAGTAATAAAGTAGAATTAGGCTTACATACTAAACAAAAATCTCCAGGCACTGAAGCAGTGAAATGATTGAGGAATACAGCGCAAAACATTTTGATGGCTGAAGCAGAGTTGCTCAGCCAGCATGTAATAGACATTCACTTACAGATCAGGCACTTCAAGGTAATCTACAAAGTGGGATTATAGGTATTGTCACCTGAGACAAATTGCCAAGAGAATTCCATGCATCCCACTTGGCTTTCTTGACAAAGTCCAGCATACCTGGTTTTGGAGCATTGCAGGGACCTTCAGTAGCCTGAAAAGAGAGCAAAACAAACTTACTTAAACCTGTGATTAAAGTTCAGATGCCTTGGTAGAAAAGATGATAACTATTTGGAGTATTTATCTGATCTGGATACCGAATTTAACTCTGAGACAGAAGAAACACCTAGTACTTGGACAATATTCAGAGAGTTCACATACCATGAACTCTTCAGTGTCTGCTATCTTCTGACACCTGGTGCTGGGTTTTCACAAGTACCCACCCAGTATGAGACACTGGTTTCCAAAACAGTTAAGCTCTCCTACCTCAAAAACTGCAGAAGTTTTATACTTACAAAGAAAATTACAGACTCGTAAGCTGTGTGAACAAAGAAACCATTGCATAGGATCTATTGAGTTGGATCTTACTTCAGAGTTGACCCTACTGTGAGCAAGGGTGTTGGACCAATTGAACTGCAAGAGTTCTGAGCTATCCTGAAGTATTCTGTGATCAGTTTTCCTGAGGATAAGTACACTATCAGAGAGAAATATTTCAAGTGGGAGGTAGGAAAGAAAGAAATAATACATTTACGAGCTCACTATTAGTAGTTAGTAAAGCCACCCAGAACCATCACCCGTCTTTAAGATTTTATTTAAATGAGCTACCACTTGCCTTCTTCAATATAAGAAGCCACAGCCTGTAGTGACCCTGCAGCCAACCTTGATCCACAAATACTTCCCCAAACACCAGTACAAACCCCACGAAGGACCTGCAGCTATTTCTAAAAAGGTCTCCTTCCATGCTGTAGTAAAGGATACCTTTCACTCAAAGTGTGGTGGAATGGTTCCTTGAATTTAAAACAAAACCAAAAAAACCCAAACTAAACCTACAATGACCATACTAAAAAAAAAAGAGAGAAAAAAAACCCCTAGAAATCAACCTTCAAATCTCAGCACCATTATATTATAAGCACAGCTAACTGTAGATACAACAAATTTAAGAGGAAGCATGCAGTATACTGGTTTCTTCCTCGGCATAAGCCATTTTCCGAAGCTGAATCGATATTATTATATGGAAGGCATCACACAATGGATGTAATTTGGCTCTATTTCTTTGAATACAGGTTTCTATTCAAAGCATGATTCATAAGAAAAAACAGGTTTGGCTTCCCTCAGAATTTAGGCAGAGTTTAAGGGGCTGGCATTTCAAGAACAGAATTCAAGCACTTGAAATGAAGAGCTTGTTAAGACACAATACATTTGAACAGCCTCCAAATCGAGTAAATATTTTACAGATCCATTCCCTCGGGTTATAAATGCTCCTTAAAAAATGAAATAAATCAAGCTTACCTGTTTAAACAGAGCATAGAGTTTCAACTTAGTTTCATTCCCAGGATCCTTTTTCAAAAGCTTTAATTGTTCCTGAGCCTTTTCAAAGTCCTTCTGGCTGACTTGCATGGTGGCTGCGGTCATGTGCAGGTGAATCGCTGGAATGCAAACAGCTTGTGTTCGTCTGTGAGTAAGTGGGGAAAAAAAATTCCCATTACTTGTTTTTTGTGTAAGACTAGGGGAGAAATGAATATCCTGCTTTTAAAGACAAAGTAAACATAAAACATAAAACATTACAAACCGCACTAATCAAAACAACAACAAGCGAGATACCAAAACTTACAAGAGAGTTGCTTTAGAAGCCTGCTTTCACTGCAATATAATTAACCTTTGGAAATTATTACTTTTTATTAATTATTTAAATTTCACCCCTCTGTCCTTGGCACTCTGAAGAATGTGTTCAGTTTTATACCCCTCACAAGACAGACGTTGAGGTGCTGGGGCATGTTCAGAGAAGGGCAAGAGAGCTGGGAAAGGGTCTGGAGCACAAGTGTGATGGGGAGTGGTTGAGGGAGCTGAGGCTTTTTAGCCTGGAGAAAAGGAGAGTTGGGGGAGACCTTCTTCCTTTCTACAACTACCTAAAAGGAGGTTGTAGCCAGCTGGCGGTCAGGGTCTTCTCCCAGTTAACAACTGTCAGGACAAGAGGAACAGCTTCAATTTACACCAGGGGAGGTTTAAACTGGTGAAGAAATTCTCCTAATATCCAAATGAGTGGTCAGGCATTGCTGCCCAGGAAAGTGGTTGAGCCACCATCCCTGGAGGCATTTAAAAGACGTGTGTATGTGGCATCTCGGGACATAGTTTAGTGGTGGACTTGGCAGTGCTGGGATAACAGTTGGACTTGATGACCCTAAAGGCCCTTCCAACCTAAATGACTCTACGATTATCAGCTTTATATGCCTAGGAATAGACATATTTATAGTATGCACCCTGTCTGTTCTTTTTGATCTTTTCAAGTGTGTGTGCTTCTATCTAGAAACACTTCAATTTGAAAGCCTGGTTCTCCAATCAGGGCAGCATAAGTGAAGGCTAATTTCAAAGTGTACTTTGGAAAAGGACTGGCTGTAAAACAGCCTGTAGACAATTAAGAAAAAAAAGGCAGTCAAAACGTTCTGGGAGAACAACTTTCTATCAAAACAAGGTAATTCTGTCAAAATCTCCCTCAAAACCATCAAACCCCACTCCAAAGGACCAAACCTAATCCAACTCTATAATGCTGTGTAAAAGCAGGTTTACTTCAACAGTTAGAAATTAAAAGCTAAGAAGACTAATAACTGGCTTATTTCAAGAGGGCAAAAGTATGTTGTCACAGCCTTCTTTGGTTAAATTGCAATATATGTTAAGCATTTTTACTATTTTTAAAATGTTTTCAGTTTTTGTATCAACATTCCTCCATTTTAGTTAAAAAAGAAAAAAGCCCGACTTTTCCCATCCTAACTCACTGACACAGCTGTCATCTTAGAGCATCATATATAAAAGATTTCATAACCAGTCACATTTGAAAAATTAATGATTACCTCAAATGAAGATTGATAGAATGCTTAATCTATTTAATGTTAATATTTCAGTTACAGAACCATCATTTAAAAATCATACCTAACATGAAAATTCTCCCTTTTTATGCACACCTAAAGAGAACTGAAGAAATTCTACTGCCTACCTCAAAAATATCCTCCTTGCTCTTATTTTGTGAAGAAAATTTATTATCAGTTGCAAGCCTAAAAGTTGCAGGCAGACAGTGTGAAGAATGCCAACTATGTGCCATTATTTTTATTCCTCTTTCATTTTATGGAAATAGCTTGTCTAGGTGTCTTGTAAAAATGCTTGTAAGATCTACTGGGTCTATGTCCTATTACAGCCCGTCTGTATTAATAAAAGTCTAGGATTCCCGGTATTTTGGAGATACCAAGTTTGAATGGCAGCCATGGAAAGAATATTTTCTGTTGTACAGAGAAATTCCTTCAAAATGAAATTCCAAAATCTGCTTCAAAATCTTATGTCTGCAAAAAGAAACTTATCTGAATAATACAAAGTGGAATAGGCTATCAAAAAAGGCTCCAGGAACAGAAAGTCTTTTTACTTCAGTTGATCAGCTGTAGGCCTTTATTAAGATAGCAGTGCACCCAGACAAACCAGGATTAAACATCTGTCAGTTTAAGTAACATTTAAACTGATGTGTTCAGAAGACTGTGTCAGAGTTTAAGAAGTTCATCCCTTAACCAACCTGGATGCTACTTAGCCCACTTGGGGACTTCTCTTCCAGGATCAATAAAAGACCTTCAACAGGAAAAAGTGTACTAAACAGATACAGCTACAAGTTTTTTAATACCACGTTCCTCTAATTGGTCTGTCCTGGAAGCCCAGAACACGACACTTATTTTCAGATCCTATTCTCACACATGTTTTTGAAGTCACATTTACAGGAAGAAGAAAATGAAAGTGGGGAAGGGCAGGGGTTTGTTCTGGTCTTGCTTTGTTTTCCTCCAATTTTACTATCCACCTTTGGAATTACTTCAGTGCTGCTGTCCCCAAGATGATCTGTGTGTCTGGTACAAATTCTCCCATCAATCTAGGCAGTGACTGAAGTGGATTCAGTGTTTAAAAATGGAGCTATAGGCTTACACCATGTTTGACAATCTAGACTTCACTCCAGCCTGGCTATGGTCAATATTATAAAAAGGCTTTAAGACTCTCCTTTAGATACAATTTGCTAATGACCAGAAATTAGCAGAAGTTGAGGATGAGCAGCTGGGGAGAGGGGAACAACACAGCAGCAGGTCTGAAGGTAGGTACGCACATATATTTATGGCTAAAGGTTTTTTGGCATTTAGCAGGCCACAAGTTCTCTTCCTTATTAAGGATGCAAAGTAGACAAGTCAGAAGAGGATAAAAAAACAATTAGGTGAATAAAGAAAATCTGGCTGGAGAAAAGAGGAACAATCTTTCAGAAAGTCCAGACTCAGAGTGACTTTCCTTTGCTGTTCAGTTTTTACTAAGTTAAAAAATGTTACGGCTAAGCTAATGCAATTAAATTAACAAAGGATAAAAACACAAAAGAAAGATTAGGCTATTTCACATTTTATTCACCTTGGCCAGGACCTCATTCCTCAGAGGCTTACACAAATAGCAGGAACAGAGCTCCTTCACCCCAAGCAGATCACAGAGAGAGGAGGAGAAGACCTGACATCTCTCAGCACACACAACAGCATTGCTGTCCCTGGGCCTACACAGCTATGCCATGCCAGAATTCCAAAGACAGAGGAGCAGGAGAGGCTGCTGCAGTACACTATGGGAATGATTTGCTCCCTCCATCTGCTGCTCCCTTGTTGTGACAATGAATCCTTCTTAGTCACTCACTGAGCAAATCCATGCCCCATTTTAGCAGTCACACAAGACTTTGCCAAAACCACACAAGGCAGGAAGAGAGCCTGGCATATGACCTACAAGCCACCAGTGTCAAACTTGCACTTGGTTTTAATCCAAGCAAAAAAAGAAGCCTAGGAAAGGCAATCAAAAAAATCCTCTATTACTGCTTCTCATCTACTCACTGCAACAAAGCTAAATAATTTCCTTCACAAAGTGTCTTAGCTTAACAAGACAAAATCGTTTGCTAAGGAGAGCGGGACAGGAAAAAAACCAGGCTCTTCCCTCTAAGTTATTACGACTTTGAAATTAAGAGGCTTCAGGCGAAAAGACGTGGAAAAGATAATAACAGTTCGCTGATGAATATATATAGATAGATATAGATATATGTAGCAGAACAAGCATCAATACCATGACCAAAACTTTCACTGAGCACAATTAAGCATTTTTTGCCTTTCGGCGCAGGAATAACCACAACCAGCAGAGGGGAGGCCCGCGGGCTGTTCCTGCTTCCTGCGGAAAACCAGGGCTCCCCGACAGCGCACAGGGAGCTCCCCACACGGCAAACCGGGAACTCCCTCCAGGCAAACGGGGCTCCCCACAGGCGCACAGGGAGCTCCCTCCAGGCAGGCCGTCTCCAAGAGCGCTCGCTCCAGACAGTCCCACGCCGGGCCCGGGCCCCTTGTCTTCAGCTATAGGGGTGGCAGCTGGCAAAGGACAGAGGTGCCGGTCCCTCTGGCGAAGAGCAGGGAGACCCAAAAGCCCCAGGAGGCAGTGGCAGCCTCGGTGACAGCAGGGATGATGCGGGACCGCTCCCCCGCCCCTCTCCTCCGGGGTGAGCACCGCAGGGATTCCTCTCACAGTTCTCTGGAGCGGGGAGGGAAGAGGGAGACACGAACAAGAGCTCCTCTGCTACAGTGAGGATGGGGCTTTCCTTAAGCAATTTAGCCGGTGTGCCGGAGTTATTTAGCTTTTCAATAAGACAATCATTAGGCCCGAGCTAGAAAAACAATGAAGCCTGATGTTTATCTTACCCTAGCAGATAGTAGGCTCTCTGTGGAAAATTCACCAAGAAGTATGAAACTGTAACACCAACCTTCCTCCTTATGGCCCTGCACCGTGTATGGGCAATTAGCTGCCGCTGCCCCGCTGCTACAAATTACCTTTTGCTGTAGCGACACCCACAGAAGAGTGGCGAGGGCCCGGCAACCTCACCCAGCTAGGTAAGAAGCCAGCTCCCAGGAGAGAGCGAGAAGCAAGGGGAGTCACAGCTTGGCAGAGCAGTCAGAGTCCATGACAAATGCCTGCGCACTCCTGCAAGATCATTCATTCACTGGGTACTTCGCCAGCTGTACACTCTGAAAAAAGAAATAAATCCTGGTCATCACTACCTGAACCTGAAACATCCAGGTTGACAATCATTTCATATTTATTCCCTTCCTTCAGGCATCTCTTTGTTGCCATTTAATTGTTCAGGATATCTTGGAAGCCCACCATTCATCCTACTCACTCTAGCTATTGGCATAAATGTCTCTTATCCCAAGAAACATGCAAACATAAGAGTCTTAATTTTCAGATTTTAAAAGTCAGTTACACTGAAAGTAGTTTTTCACTGTTTAGGTGATTAACAAAAAGACTGCAAAGCCTGTGAAAGACAGGTCTCTCATTACTATGTAGTTCTGTCACTTGCATAAGGACTTTATATAGTTAAAAATGCCAACATTTTGTAAAATACTGACTGCTAACTTCCTAACTTTTAAAGCAACATAGTAGTTTTCTCAAGACTAAACAGAAGCCAAAAGATCTCTTTGCACAGAAAACATCAGGCACGCTTAGCAAAAGAAAGGATGGATATACCTGAAATCCATCTTCCATTTACTTAATAAAGGTTTTCTTTAAAACATTAGTAGATCCTGGGGAAATAAAGCACATACAAAAGCAGTTAAAAATCCTATTAGGATTAAAAGCAGTGGGTGGTGCTAGAAACATGGTTTTAAAGCTCCTGACAGAAATGGAAAATGCTCATTTCACATTATTTTAAGTAGCTTTAGAGAGATAAGGAAGAAAAAGAAAGGGAAGTGTTGTCAGACAGAAGCAAGCTGTACACAAACCATCACTCTGTGAATTCTGGAGCACCTTTTGTCCATTACGTGTAATACTTCAGATAACATTAATATCTCTTCTTTGCCATGATCACTATCTCAAGGTGCTCTCATCTTTGGTCTGGTTCTTCCCATACATTCCTCATGCAGAAAAGTGAAGGGCACAGTAACCACCCCTTGCCATTTCACATACAGAAATGGTATTACAGTATCATGAAGTAGCAATCCTTCTGCTCATGTTCCTTGCAATTTAGAAGAAAATCAAAGAAAATACTGGTTTGCTGCTCCTATTGTAGAAAGACTTGCATGAGTGGGTTTTTGTTGTTTTGTTTTGCCTTTTTTTTTTTTTAAGTTAAGATATAAAGCAACCAACTACAAATCCCACGTGTGGTCGGCACAGCCGCAATGACAGCCACAGTGTCCGGCAGGACAGTGATGGGACAGGAAGGCGGAGCTGGGGAGGATCTTCTGAGCACAGCCCAAGGCTTTCCCTGTTGCCCAGTACTGCTGAGTTTTTTCCCAAAGCTTCCCACTTCCCCCTTCCCTACTTCTAGTCATTTTCTAGCAGGATGGAGAAGAGACCCCCTCCAGCAAGCCCAGGGTGGTTTGGATGGAGGAGCATGCTGCCCAGGAAAGCAGCTTTCCAGAAGAGCCCCATGAAGTGGCCTGGATGGAGGATGGGGTTCCCCAGGAAAGCAGATCTCCAGCACTGGTGATCCTGGTGAAACACTACAGATGCAGACAGGTCAGAGGCCCTGTTGGACTGGGCAGGGTTGAGGCTCTCCAGAGCATCCTACAATGATGCCAGGATCATGTTTCCCCGGCAAAGATCCTGGGGGTGGATGTGATGCCTGAATGCTGAGGCTGCTCAGGGCTGGACACCAGCCCCAGCACAGCCTCTGCTAAGGAGAACGAGGAGAGCAGAGGCCCCAGCTCCTGCTGCAAGGCATGGGCAGCAAGACGCAGCTGGCTGGCTGGAGGCAGCGATGCAGTGGGATGCTGGACCTTTCCTTTCTGCCTGCCAGCACATTCCTCAGCCTGGGGCACTGTGGCTTTCCCAGCCAAGATGTTCTCCAGCATGGCAGCTCCTCATCTGGGCACCCTCCAGCCAGAAACCACAAGGAAAGGCCATGCCGGGGAGCGGGCATGGAGCTGGGCAGAGGGTAGATCTTCCTCTGCTCTCTCCTATTGCTGGACCCTCTGCAGCCCTCCCTGCTCGATCCTCCCTCTGTTAGATGTCAGCTTGTTACCCCTGTACAGAGAAGAACAAACAGGAAGCCATGGTCTCCATCCAGGCCCTTGACAGCCTCAAAGAGGTAACTGTGGCCAGTTGGACTGCAGCTGTGCCAGCATCTGCTGGGAGGGGCTCTGCTGGCTGGGCAGAGCTGCTGCTCCCGCAGGGCACTGCACCTCAGGGCTCCAGTCTCGCTGGTCATGTTTCCCCTCACTCATGCTCCCATTTGTCTCTCTTTCCCCTGGCTGCCAGAATGTGGGCCACAAGGTCACCTCAGAAAATCATGGATCTGTGCATAAGCACCACAGTCCGTGGCTCATCACAGCACTTGGTCCACATCTGCTGCAGATACGAGATGGTAGAGAGGATCCAGGTGAGGGGACACTCAGAGCTCTGGGGAAGGGGGCAAGGCCACCTGGCACTGGCACCCTGTGAGGGTAGCGCTTGGGCAGGGCTAGGGTCTGGAGGGCACTGGGTGCTGGCAGCTGCCAGGTCCCAGCTCAGTTGTGCTCTGCAGATGCTGCTGGATGCCCAGTTCCGTGCAGAAGCTCACCCTGTTAGCCACTGAAGGATTGAGGGACATGCCCATCACTCCCAGTAAGCCCTTCCCCAGAGGACTGTGTCCCCCTGCACAAGGCGTCGAGGCACTTCTCCTGGCACCACTGTCCAGTTGGGCCCCTTCTCTGCAGCCCAGTGAAAAAGGTGCTGGAAGTCAAAAAGAGAAGACTCCTAGGAGCCTGCTTCAGAGCTGTTCTCTTCCTTCCTAAAGAAAATGTATCAGTAAGGGGGGCACAGAAGCTCAGGGAGGAAGTAAGTGCTGGGTGAGCTGCAGGAGCCACCAGTCCCTCTGGGCTGCTCTCTGGCCACCCTGCACTGCCCCGTGACCAGAGGTCCAAGGCAGGGCAGGGTCTCAGCTTTGCTTTCCTGCCCTCATCCCTTCATCCCTTTCCCAGGGCCCAGCCACATCCAGCGCTGCAGGCTGCTCTACCTGCAGTAGACTGCCTGCTCCTAGGCCTCTCCCGGGCAGTGTGGGCACCTCTCCTTTCCTGGCACTGGGAGCTCAGATCAGTCTCCTGGGGGTGAAGAATCACTGCCACTGCTCTCTGTCCTCCTTGCAGAACCTGGAAGCCATGGACTCCATGCTGAAGGGAATAGTGTGGAACACTCCTCCCTCCAGAATTGGCAAGGAGCTGCAGAACATCTTGCAGGTCTGGCCTATGCAAAGAGTCCCAGGGCTGTTCCTCACCCTGTAGGGAAGGGGTTGCCCACTCTTGGGTGGGTGGTCCCCAGACAAGTGCCATGGAGGCAGTGCACACTGCAGGGACAGTGCCCACTTCCTGTGTGACCAGGCTCTTCTGGAGCACAGAGAGTGGCACCTGCCTTCCCACCTGAACAAAAGCCTGGCCCAGGGCCTTTGTCCTGGGCCCACAAGGGACCCTAGGGGCAGGAGCCCCGCTACAGGCTTTGCTCGAGGTCAGAGGAAGCCTTGAGGGACAGTGCAAGTCCCACTCAGGAGCGGAGCTGCTCTGCTGCTGCTGGAGTGAGTGTTTGCTCCTAAGGCTCACCAGCAGCTTCTCTTTGCTCAGGTGCTGCTGGACTTTACAAGATATGAGAGAACTGAGGTGCAGGTTGCAGCCATGGAGAGGATTTGCACACTGAGTGAATGGATGGACAGCTATTCCGAACGGCAGGTAAGGTCTAGGAACCCTCCAGCCAGGCCGTGCCCCTCTCCCCTCTCCCTGGGCTGCTGCCCAGCTGATGGGCTCCAGGAGACAGGGCCACGGGGCCCTGCAAAGCCTGGACTCACCAGGGATCCAGCCCTGGGCACACACTCGGGTATGGGGCTTTGGCACCAGCTGCCCTCAGCCTGTGGTGTGGGCTCTGCAGCTGGGCCTTACCTGCCCTGCTGCAGCCCAAAGCCCAGAGCCTGGAGCTGCACCCACTGTCTGTCCTCCAAGAACAGAGCCCCAGGGGCTCATCTCCAGGCCCCTCTCCCTTCCCTGCACACAGTGGGAGAGAGGGCTCTCAGCAACAGTGAGTGCTGGCAGGAGGGACTGCTGCAGCCAAGTGGGGAGCTCTGTGACATGCCCAAGTCCTTGTGCTCTCTCCAGCTGGGGAAGGAGAAGAGAAGGGCTGAAAAGTGCCTGAGTCAGGGCCTGACGTACCTTGAGGACTCTGAGGCCACTGCAAGATGCGGCCGTCAGGTTCATCCTTCAGCCCCTGTCCCTGGGTCCCTCTTTGGGCAACCTGCCCCTGTCCCTGCTCCTGCACTGACAGGGAGGTGCAGCCCTGGGACTGCCCAAGCCCCAGCAGCTGCATGCTGGGCCTCAGCCTCCCTCTGCCCCCCCTGCCCACACAGCTGGGCTTGGTGGCCACTTAGCTGAGTTCCACCCCCTGAGCTACTCCTAGTTCCTGGGGTCATCCCTGCTGAGGGGGAGGACAGCAGGGCAAGGGGCTGCACTGCTGGGAGCCCACTGGAGAGCAGGGGCTGACAGAGCTTTGTGCCTAGAGGTGGCCATGGAGGGGATATCTGGGGGCCTCTGCAGATACAGGGATTCATCTCAGCTCTGTTTCTTTTGGTCACAGCCCTTCAGCCCTTGCAGACAGACAACAATGAAATCATCTCTTGCCTGGCAACTCAGACCATCTTGATCCTGAGGGCTTTAAATCTACAGCAAAAATCAAGATTCAGTCTATGTGCACCACTCTTTTGGTGTCACTGAGCCAGCTGAGGGACAGCTGTGATTTAATAAATCTGGAACAATAAGCCCAAACCCATGGTGTCCTTCAGATCTGCAGCATCCTGAGCAGACTGCATCCTGCTTGGCCTGTACCACTGCCTGCAGGAGACTTCTCCCTCAGCACACCCACAGCCCCAGGCTTGTTTGTGAAGTTGACCCCTGGCTGAGGCTTTCCCCAGGAGAAGTCTCATTTGTCTCTCCTCAGGGCAGTCCCCCCACCCTGCAGTGAGGACAGGGCACAGAAAGAGGGACCCCAGCTCTGCGTTCCTGTGGGTGTCCAGGCATCCAGCAAGGGGTCTGCTGTTGCTGCATCACCACCTCCCCTCACCATAATGGTTGTGGAAGGGTTTCCAAGCAGAGTACTGCGGTGTTAAACTTACTGTATAGTCACCATAACTATGGCAACCAGCCCACTATTTAGACTGAAAAGCTGTTGGCCAACAAGCCCTTAAATTCTTACAACACACTTCCACAAGGGCAATGGCTAACAAGCCCTTAATTTCGTACAGTACACATCAGTAAGTTCTCTACTCCCAAAACAAACTCCTCAAAGGTGCTGGCACACAAGCCCCTACACCACTACTCGAAGGTGCTGGCTAACAAACCACAACACAACAATATTCAGTTGTCCCCCCCCCAGAGAGGGAAACCTTTTTTACCACCTCAGTTGTAATATCTGGAACATGCAGGGCTTGGGTACATGTCAGTGGGAAATACTAACCCTGAATTGCAATATTTTTTTTAAATCGGACTTGTAGATCATTTACAAAAAGTGTAATAGTTCAGTAAACTACTGTGAGATTAAAAAAATAAAAATCTCAGAGATTGCAAGATTTCTGTAACTGAATAAGCTTAGGTAAACAAGAACCATTACCCCTCATCCATTCCTTTATTGTTTTAACAGTGTGCCTAATTATAAAGTTTTGGAGCTTTTTTTTTTTTCTTAATAAGGTAAGCTTGAAAATATGTAAAAGCACGTTAGCATAAATTTCTTCATGAATTATTTTCATGCTTGCCTATCTAATTTTTGATCATTTTCTAAAAATAACGTCCTTAAAACTCCTTAAATTGTACTTGAAAGAAGGAATTGAATTACAATTTCCCCCGGTGTTTAAGAACTGCAAATTTCGTCAGGAACGTGACTGACCAAGATCAGCCGGCAGCAAGACTAGACATTCCTGTGCAGAGGAGAAGGTTACACAGCGTGTTACAGCTGGCTGGTACAGCTGGAGGTGCCCCCCAACTTAGGCAGAAAGCGATTCCCTTCGTTTTTTAGGACAAAAGCGACGTCTGGCCCGGCGCACTAAGGCAGGGGCCATCCAGGGAGCGTCAGCCCGGCTGATCCGGCGGCACAGGCGGGGCAGCACCAGGTCTCCCCGCCGATCCCCGGCGGGAGGGAGACGGCGCTGCCCAGTCCCACAGGACGGACGGGACACTCCGGCCCCAGCGCTGCCCGCCCCGGCCGCGCCACCCCCGGAGCCATCGGGACTCACCTTATCCCGCACGGCCACCGCCAGCACAGCCTCCGGACGAAGGTCAGGGCCGGGAACGCCATAACCAGGGGGTGGGAGGGAGGAGGAGGAGGAGACGACAAACTCCGCCCTGCCGAATCCACCGCGCCCTCTGCTGAGGCGGTGGTAGCGGCCCGCTCCTCCCTCAGGGATCGCCGCCTCCATCGCCTCAGGGAGGGCGGGCTGTGGGCGGTATCCTCAGCACCCCTGGATGAATCCCATCTGGTCATTTAGACTTGTGAGTGTCCAAATGCGCCTCAGGAACTGCTCGGGGCCCTAAACTCACTCACAGCAAGGGTTAACAAGAAGACCTGGCCATTCAGGTGCATGTTCCGATCCCTTTGTGGTCAGAAATGGAGCCGGCTGTGGTGCAAGCTCGGTGGGCAGTCAAGATCGCCCGAGCGGTCAATGCGATATGAATGGGCATGGAACCAGAACACTTTCGTGAGGGGCAAAAGTCACGGACTTAGCTCAGCTCACCCAAAAGTGCCTTGTAATGGTCGTCACATCATTACTCAGAGCCACTAATTGGGTTAGCTTTCTATTTAGGTATCTCCTGAAATGTTTGCTTTGTCATTTTTCCATACAAATCACCTGGTGGGCTGCTGGTCATCCTGGTACCTGTATCTCAGTGAAACAGGTGCTGTGTAAAGGCAGAGTAAACACTGGCATTTAACTGTCTAACTTAAAAGATATCACTATTTATTGCTAAGCTTTTGCCCTTTCATCTTCAGCTCCTGAAGGTGTATTTAATTTTTTCCTTTCCAGTGTTACCTGCTCTGTGAAGGACATTTCTGTGTTTAGATAGGTGCTGTGAAGATCCTTACAATTCTGATACTCAGCTCTGTCAGTTTTCTTTCAAAATACATACAACAAAATCACCTTTTAGTCCTTTCTTTGGCTTTTTTTCCCCTCTGGCCGAAAATAAATGCATTTAAGATTTTGTGTTCTACATTAAGGATAAGTGTTTTGAAGCCACTAATAAACTGTGGGGTTCTTCTTCCTTAAATGTTTGATTGCAGTTTTCCAAAATTGCATATACCAGTTAGAGGCTCGTAATCAGGACAGAATGTTTTTTTTCCCCTCATACTGCAAAGCCCATTATGTGTGACCTGGACCAAATCTGACATAGCTGACTTTTTCTAACACAGCTTTGGATTTCAAGTACAGGTGTTCTTCTTTGAACTTGATACACCTTGAATTTTCTTCATGATTACAGGTCCAAAAGCCTAGCATTTCTCAGTTTCAGACACAACCTCTACTGGTTTGCACTTCTAGCAGACCTGCTTAAAGGAGGTATTTATTTGTATATTAGCCTCTCAGTGATACTTTCCTTCTGTGCTACACAGAGCTGTGAGGTGAAATTCATTCACATTTGTAGAAGATTTTAAAAGGATCCTTCCAAAGGTGTTGTAGGAAATGCTCTTGATCTTTATCCTTATTTACCCCTACTCAAGCAAAACTCATGTCTTACAGGTATGTAACTTGTTAGAGACAGTATTTTGAATGCGTAAAGCCAAACTATGGGCTAAATTTTGCTGAGTCATAGGAACGAGGCTTTCTGTGAATAAAAGGAGAATTTGGCTCTGTAATGCTAGCATATGTTTTGTCAAATAATACTTTTTTGTACTGAAACCCTACGCACACAACAATTTTAGTCCTGTCATTCGAGAAGGCCAGAAAAATCATTGCAGAAATGTAATGTAATGTTGAAAGTTTACTGTAGTACTATTGTTAACACTAAAGTAATGAATCTAGAGAGGGCTCCCCAGAGAACTCATTTAGTAAGTTGCTTCAGATTTATTGTTTGACCAACAAATCCCAATGGCAAAGCTCTCTCTGGCATTTTATTATTGGTAGTAAAGTGAAGGTTTTTTCTTTGCATTTTATTCTTGGGTAAAATTCTCATATTCTTTCCTTTAGTTCAAAATAGTAATGCTTCTTTTTTTTATGCTACTGTCTAGAAGCTACAAGAGAAGGGAAAAAAAAGTGCGCTTCTCTTGAATTTTCTTTGCCTTTAAATTATTATCCTTTTAAAAACATGAGAGCCTTTTCTATATTTGCTTAGTTGAAGACAACTAACAATAATGAAAGAGACCCATTAGACACAGTTCACCCATTTAAATGTCAAGGAAAAATGGTCTCTTGAAGTGTGTTTTCTATTCCCTGTATGCAGGTTAATACTAGACTTAGCAGCTCTGCTTTATTTGAGAGATTCCTTCTCACCCAATACCACTTGCAGAAAGCTTTTGCTGTTAAATATCTGAGATTGAATAACTTAGATTTTATTGTGCTGAATGTATGACAGTTTAAATAGGCCAGCCTTTTTAATAAAATCACATTGGAACTTCCGAGAATGCATGAAAATTTTTCAGTTTTACCTGAAGACAGCAAAAAAGGCATCTCTGCGTTCAGAGATGGATTGGATGCTCTAGGATTAAATACAGACACCAAGATGAGTATTGAGTGCTCACCAGAGAGGGACATAGAGAAATAGTAACTTCAGTGAGTTCTTTCTCTTAGCATTTCTCTAAGATACATATCATAATCCATGTATTGTATCTACAAGAGTGCAATTTGCTGTGTCTGTCTCTGGAAACTTGTACCTCCAGATGTCTCCCTTCTTTTTTATTTTCTCTTTTTCCTTCTCTTGTCTTCCTTAAAACTCCTTAGCATTCGTCTGGCTGCTCAGGTGAGCTAAAACATAAACAACTCCATTTTGTGAATAGCATGTCACATAAACCTCTTTCTATTCTATTGGTGGTGTTACCATTTCCTTACATAAGTGATATGACTTATTTTCTTGGCATGTTTTTAACTATTTCTGCTTTGCAATGTATTATTACTCATGAAAATGCGATCTTGGGGGAGCAAAGCCACAAACCTCACAGGATGGGCTTTCAGTGTGGCTCGATGCCACATACTTTTTTTTGCTGTCCCCTTATACATGTGCACAAGTGCATTTTACCATATATGTCCTGTCATAACAGATATGAGGGGTGTGTGTGCTAGATAAAATACTGTGCCCTTATTATGAAACACAAAATCATGCAGTAAGTGTTCAGACCACTGGATCCTGATATTTTGGTTGCAGAATGATTGGCTGTTGTTATCTATAATAACGTGCTGCGTGTTTCACATAATTGCAGGTTCTCTGACATGTTGATACAAGCCTGAACAAAAAGTGTTTTGTGTAACTTTGTGGTGAAAAGGAGGAACTATACTGACATAATAAGAGCTGATTTAGACATATGGAGGTGACAACTGTATTATTTGCGTCTCCATGTTTTTCAAGATTGCACAATATTCTGCAGTATGACCAGCACAGTCATATTTTTTTCTGTAATGATAATTATTGCATCTTTGCAACAATTTCCGTAGTCTTTATGTTGAGTGTTTGACCGTTTTTCCTGTAAATTTTCGGAAATATGCTTTCTATAATGTCGCAGAACACAACTTAGTATTAAGGAGTTCAATATTTGCCATCCTTTACCATGAAAAGGCAGCTGTTCTCTCTTTATTAGAACTTGTTTATCCAGGAAGCAGATGTGTCATGTACTTTATTATTCAGAATTTGTTTTCTGTGGCAAATGGTTTTGTATTATCACTACAGGGAACTTTAATACATATTTAACAGAAAGATTGCTTGATGATTTGTTCACCTTCCCCTTGAAAATCAGTCCAATAAATCCTGCAGAACTTACTTGTGATGCTGTTAGCATGGTTTTTGTATTGATGATGACAAACATGCGAGAGAGGGATTGTCCTAGTTTTGCTGCTATAGTGTAAAAAAATACAGTGTTAGCAAAGGGTATTAATCATTGACATCTTTGTAAGCCTGATTTTGGAACCTTCTGTTTATGTGGGCCTTGTTCTTTCCTCAGCATGAAAGGTATGCTCAGTTCTTGAAACATGAAAGGAAATTAGACTTGGACCTATTTACTTAAGGAGAGATTTTTACCAACAGAGAAACACAAATGTGAGCTCTGATCAGGAGCTAACAGATTATACAGTGCTCTACTTCACTTTTCTTGGCTGGATCGCTGGTTCATTCTCAGGCAATATGTGATTCTGGAGGAACAGCCTTTTTGCACCATTGTGCTTTGTCTGGATCTAAAATAGCAAGTTCTTAGTCTACAATTCTCAGTAGTCACCTCCACTCACCACCTGGTGCATGCTTCAAGCTCTCTCTGTACTAATGTCCCAACCCAAAACATCCTTGTCACCCCAAACCACTGCAGTTCTTTTACCATGAATGCAAATTAATTTATCCCATCTAGCTGCAGATTATTCTCATGTAATAAAAACATAATCTCTTCTGTCTTGAATCATGAATCTTTCCAAAACTCTGAGCATTCAGTGAAGTTGGTCAACACTTATAATTTTGATAAAGATCATGTGTATTGGACTACAAGTTTGGGCCTACCTCACTGAAATATTTTTGCAAATAAGGTTCTGAGGGGCTAAGCCTCCTGTCTGAGAAGCACTGTAATTATTTAGGCCCTTTGCCGCTACTGAAGGGCTTGCCTCAAGTGTGCCATCAAGGTAGCTGTCATATGGTATTTTTATTGCTTAGTACTTCTCTTATGTGCTGTAATGTCTCTCAGTATCTTCTCTCAGTATTTCACTGTTCAGTCTTTCTGATCCCTTTACAGTACAGTTGCAGGAGGTGTCTGTGTTGGGCAGGGTCTAGCACAATTTTCCTACAGTAGAACGTGGGCGGATTACTATTTACTTTGGTCATTCACTATTTACTTTAAGTATTCAGACACAGAAGAAGGCTGTATACTCTGTAGTCATCACAGTAATGTTTCTGCTTCTTCTCACCAGCAGTTATCTGCTCTTACAAGTCACAGTTGCACGTTTAAATAAACTATTTGGTAATATTGTTGTGAGACTTTTCTCTGTAATTAGTGTGTTGTTTTGGTACGCTCTCCTCAGCAGGTTGCTCTGTTTATTGACCGAACATTTAAATTACACAGGAATATTATTCGAAAGATATTTAAGCAGAACAGAAGCAAAAATAGAATTACAAATAATGTTTTCTTGGGAAATAACATACAAAATAATCTCAAAGATATTTTGTAGAGATTTACATGGTAACCAGCAAATCTGTGTATTTAGCTTTTGAAAGACCTATATGTTTTTAAATGTTGTAGATCTGCAACCGCTATTAACAATCTGTGGAACGAGTACATTGTCATCCTCCTGTTTTGAAGTGCTACAACTATTTGTGAAAGGTTATATATCATACCCTATTTGTCAGTACTGAAAAGATATCCATGAAAAATAATCTGCAGAATGCAGGAAATCAGAAAATCCTATTTGAACGCGTCTAAAGTGGTATGTTGGGTTGCATTGGTTTTTCAGTCTAAGAGCACCTGGGAAAGAAACATTATTGGAAGGAATTCAATCAGGACATGTAGTTAAAGGAATCTTATTTTACATATGAATCAACAAATGACAGAATTGATGTTAATTAAAGAAATTGAAATCTTCCTAAGCTGGAGTCCCTTTTAGTTTCCTGAACCATTAAATGATGCAGGTGTTGGTTGTGGGCTTGGCCGACCCTTTTGCCACAGAAGTGGCACTCCTATTTTTCTCCTTTCACTTGAAATGAAAAACGTGTTTTGAGCCATCATTTCACAGTTTAAACTTTATGCCAGGATAAGCAAACACCGCTACTGAAAGAGGCGGTCTTTCTGTTTTCCTCAGTCCTCCCGGTTCACTCCCATGCCTTCTTTTCTGCTGACTTGGCTGTTTTCACGGACAAGCATTGACCCAGTTCAGGGAATTGATCTGAGTTACAATTAACCAGGCAAAACCCGAGTAAGTAAATGAATAAAGGTTAATTGTGACCCAGATCAAACCCCTTATCCTTTTCATTACACAGATGAGCGCATGCTCATGCTGGTACTACAGACGGAGATGTAAGGGAGCCTGACAGGCAGCATGATTGCTTCTCTCAGCAGCAGTGCTGAGGCGTCAGCTCATGACATTAAAGCATTAACACACCACCTCTGAGGGATTTGTTTCAGTTTCTGTCACAGCCTTGAGTGATTTGGTATGCCTTTTGCCTTGGGCTGTTTATATTGCTAAAATGTTTTATTTTACAGAGGGTATAAGTAGGTATAAATGAGGCTGTTCCCTTGCTCCTCTCGGAAGCATGTTATAAAGCAATAGTAATCTGCATCAATTAGCATGTTAAAATGAAAGTTGAAAGAGGGGTGGGGGAAGATATTAAATCCATACACTTTTTCTTGGTTGAGAAAGTGAAACTGTTAATGGTCCCAGTAAGCAAAAGACTGCATCATGAGCTTCACCCTCTATCAAACAATTGTTGTAGTAAATATTTTTCTTTTGTGTTAGATTCTTTGTGCCTTGATGTATTTTAAGTGGTAGCATTCTCTACTTTTGCTTTTTTGAGTTCACCCTTGCACAGCCCATTGTGCAATGCTGACACCAGTACTTGTATACTTCAGTGAACCAGATCAGAAAACTGATCCAGTTAAAAAATAACCCACACAAGAAAACTCATCATCTGGACCAGTTTCCCATTTTGATTTACCCTCTCCACAAAAATAACGAAGCTGACACAGCTCAGAGCATAGTCACTATCTGAGATGCCATGATTGCTGAAACATTTATATTTGGACATCATAGGTTAAAAAGGCTTAGTTTCCTCACTAGGTTAATGTATCTCACCTTCCACGTGGTGACCAGTCTAACTATGGTAGATCTCTGTCTGGCTTTATTAGCATGAACATTAGTGAAAAAATATCAATTATCCATAACTCCTACCAAGCTGCTGAATCCAGGGCAGCATAAATTTAGAGCAGTTAAACCATCTAAGACTCGGGTTTGCCAGTGTTGGACTGCACCTCTTACAGCTCCAGCACTTCAATAGTCCCAGTTTCACCCAGTGAGCATCCAGACTGCAGGATGTACATGCTGCCTTCTTTTTTGCTCAGTGTGTAATTTGCTTTGCAGACTGCAATCTGTACCATTTGCAGAATGGTCTCAATTAGATTGCTAAATAGTTTAACGTGGGTTTTGTCTGCACATTCCCCAAAAACTTCATCATGTGCTTAATATATCCTTCTGTTCCCGGAGGATTTCTGATCTGATTTTCTTCATGTAGGGCAATTCTGTTCCAGTAAAGGCAAATTTCACCTCAAAGCTTCCATCATGGATCTCTTCAAGATAGTAATGACCTTCTCATCTGAAGGAGCACAGACTCCTTTCCATCTCTATCTGCATTAGCTTTGAGGAAGTCAGGTAATCAGATTGTCTCCCAACAAAGTTTAACTATTGGTGTTCTTTTAAGCTGTAACTTCACAGTCTAGCAAAATGTATCTGTTGCATTGACCTTTAGTGTATGCCACTATCCCATTTGATTTGATGGATAATTACTCTATTAGACCTGCTACAAAAAATTCCTACAGTTTCTCTCCTTTCCTGATACAAGGCTTGGGTAATGCATTCAGACAATTACTCTAAGGTGAAAACCAAAAAGTTTTAAATAAACTATAAAATAATGTCACTTCAGTAAACAGGTTTCATACTGTGTTCTGATGGTTATTTGTTGACATCTACAATGCACCTCCACAACCCTTAGTCTCTCTGTGCTTTTGTCTAGACCAGAACATCACCAGGATATTCACATCTCTTGATGGCATCCAAAAGTGGCATATAACTTGCTGTCACATGAGAGATCTATATTTCAAAAGGATTGAGGTGCCTCCTACTGTTTCCCAGGTTTTAATTTCTAAGAGATTAGGACCTCAGAAGGACAACATTAAAATGTATCTGCTCCTTAGGGAGTTGCCTAAATCTCACCAGCCCAAATTGCAAAGTTTAGGGGAATGTGTACAGTCCCTTTTCTCTTTAGAGCTGACAGTAAGATCTTCCAATGAGAGGTGGTGTCCATAGGATTCCACCAAGTATGTACTCATCCTCATTTCTTGAATCTTAAACAGCTTATTCTTATTTTAACATCCAAGTGAAGGAAATGGCATGGAGAGAGATACAGCAGGGAAAGTAGGCTTTGCCCAAATTTGACACATAACTTACACGTGAAAGCACCCAGCCCGGTTTTGATAGGCTTAGGTTCAAACTGTGTCCCTTAGAAAAGACCCTTATACTTATTTAAGTATTGCTTTGCAAGCATTCTGCAGTTTCCACAGCTCCTAATTCGTTTACCAGCTGTCCTCTTACACTGATTTTCATGGTAATAAAATTAGCATTGGGCAGGTGGAAAAGAGAATGGGGCAACTTCGTGTTTTGAGGTAGCTGCAATTGTGTTCAGAGCTGTCTTCTCAGCCTTGACTCCCTCAAGCTCCCTGACTGCAGTGCTCGGCTGGTTTCTGCAGGATGCCTGTGGCTGCTGCCCTGTCTCCTGCTGGCCAGTTACTGCTGCCCTTGTGATAAGCTAAAGGAGCCACAGCTCTGGCTGGTGGCCACGGCAACAGGGTCTCAGGCAGTGATCGCTGGTTTAGATTTGGCCTGGGCTGCAAGCTCAAGAGAAGACAAATGTTGTTTGTTTTTCTTCTGGGTAAGGATTTCAATATTCATTAAAAACTCACAATTGCCACTAGATCTTGGTTAAGCCTTTTTCATTGAAAGACACCAGTCTTTTATTTTGGTTGTAATTGTGTTGTATAGCTCATTTCCTAATTGATTAATTTTCTGAAGTCGTCAGTTTTGTAAGATATGGCGCTGTAACGTGGTCTCTAGTTTTGCTGATCTTAGTGAGATTGTTCAGCAGAACAAAATAAAATACACTTCTGCTGGCAGCATAGCAGCCTTGATATAGGTTTATTTGAGTGCTGATTGCCATCATGTTCTCTCTCTCTTGCTGTTTACGTTAGTATTGACATTTTGTATATATTTATCCAAAAGTGTAAGAATTGCCTTCTAGCGTAAGTATAATTGATCTTCCCAAACTGTAGCAATGTATCAAAATCTTCATATAGCTAAAACCTAGAACACAGTTGTTCTGTTAGGGAAAGAAGGAGTTTTAGCAGTAAATCACAACTGGGTTGGAGATAAGTGCAACAGGGCATTCAGCTAGTACCCAGTGTAATTTGGGTCCTGCTAATGAATTTCCTCCCACAGCCCAGGGTTTAGATGACCTAGCCACCACAAGCCTGTTGACAAGGGTATGGTGTAGGTCCATGTCAGGATCTGTGCTTGAACTGACTGCAAAGCTCAGGTGTCAGAGGCTACTCATCCCTTCTTAAATGTGTGCTGATGATGTTTTTCTGTGTTGATGTTGTTCTTGGAAGCTGCCCTAATACGCAGCGTTTTTCATTTGTAATTCTTCTTTGCCTTGTCTCTTTGCTTTAAGGCAAGTTTGGTTTTGAAATGCAATTTTAGTCCAGAGGTACGTCTTGATTTAACCCCAGCTGGCAAATAAGCAACACAAAGCCTTTCACTCTACACACACATATGTTGTGTCCCCCCCCTCACATACACACACACACGTGCTGGGATGGGGAGGAGAACTAGAAAAAAAGGTAAAAAGCCCTTGGCTGAGATAAGAACAGTAAGAATAGTTAAATAATTGAAACAAAACATAATAACGATAATGGTGAAAAGGGAGAAAACAAAAGGAGAGAGAAGTAAAACCCCAAAGCCCCCAGGTGATGCACAAGAAAATTGCTCACCGCTCACTGACCAATACCCAGCCCCAAGCAGCCATCAGCCTCTCCTGGCCAATTACCCCCAGTTTATACACTGAGCATGACATTCTGGGATGTGGAATATCCCCTTGGCCAGTTCAGGTCACCCATCCCAGCTATGGCCCCTCCCAGATTCTTGTGCACCTGTTCTCTGGCAGAAAACAGGAAACTGAAAAGTCCTTAACTTAAAATAAGCACAATTTAGCAACAATTAAAACATCAGTGTGTCATAAACATTGTTCTCATCCTAAATCTGGAACACGGCCCTGTACCAGCCACTAGGAAGAAAATTAACTCTATCCCAGCTCAAACCAGGACAATATATTTAAAAAACCTCTTAACTATGTGAGATTGATAGAAATTATTAAAAAATAATAGAGTTTGTAATGACAGATAAATACAATCTATTCTTTTGGCACATTTCTTTCTAAAGAGTCATAGAATTGTTAAGGTTGAAAAGGGCCTCTGGAGATCATCTAGTCTAAGTGCCCTGATCAGTGCAGAGTAAATTTGGAGTAGGTTGCTCAGGACCATGTCCAATTGGGTTTTGAGTATCTCTGGGCTACCTGTTCCAGGTTTGACCACTGTAACAGTAAAAATGTATTTTCTTATGTTTAAATAGAACTTCCTGTATTTCCATTAGTATCTATTGCCACTTGTCCTATTACTTGGCAGCACTTAACGATACAGCTTAATTGTTTTTACATCCTATATTGGGTATTTATACACCTTGATAAGATCCCCCAAGGCTTATTTTCTCTAAAATCTCTTAGCATCTTGGATGAAAATGCCTTTACATCATATGAATCTTAGGAAATTAAGGAAGTTAACTTGCTACCTAGATGCTCTGCTACTAGGGGTATATTACTTTGAAATGATGTGTAACTAGTCTTAGTGATCTATTTAATTTGCTTTGAAGTTATCATTTCTGGTTTAAGTTGGGTTGAAAGCAGCTCACATAAAGGAATCTATTAATAATTAGAATAATAGAAGTATGTTCCTAGAGGAAATTCACACACACACACACACACACCCCCTTAAAGAGTTCTGTAACCTGAGAGTCAGTTTAAGTAAAAACTTACTATACTTGGTCAAAACCTTCAAATCTTAATACTTAAAATCCAGTCTCCCTTCACTTTTTCTTACATAAATTTTCTCTTCCTGTAGGAAGAGGTTATTTTCTTTTCTTCCCTGTGTCTTATTTCCATTCTCAAATAACCCTCACAGTCAGTATTCTCTGCCCTCCCTTCTCCCGGTTTCTCCCCACTACCTGACCTCAGACTTTTCCCTGTGTTACTAGTTGTTTTAAATTAATTCATTCAATGTTTATCTAAGGCTGGTTTATCCACACGGAGGAGAGTGTTTATGGAAGTGGCTTTTCCCAGTTAGGTTTTAGAATGTTCTGGTTTTTGTGCAAATCTCTGGCTGCCAATATCACAGGGAAAACCTTTAAATCATGCAGCTGTAATGGAGACCACAGCATTTACCTGCCTTTATCCATTTGGCAGTGGTCTGGCTCTCCAGTGCTACTTTCCTTTCCATTGCATGGAAGCACCATTAAGGAATTGAGGAATCTCATTATTATGAATGAAATAAGAACTTGGGCACCAGCTTGATTACAGAATGAACTGGGGCAATCCTGGGACACTGCACTTCTCCTTGAGAGAACATGAGCATCACCAGGAAATGCCCTTGAAGAGCTGGGAGTAGAAGTTGTTAGCATCCTTCAGTCTAACAGCACCCATTTCCTTCCAATAAGTAAGAGTGTTTCTTGAGCAACAAGGTAAAGTTTGCTGAAAAATATGATGCCTCCTTCTTACACATATGCACTTAATCTGTGCATCCCAATAGTGCTGTAAATGCTGTGAGCCACAAGCATTGCCTCATGCTTAAAGGGGTGAACCACTCCTGACAAAGAATTTAGTGTTGTTGCGGTAAGTCAGCAGAACTTTATTCCTTCTGTGTTATGGGGGAAATGCTTAGTTGAGGAAAGGATACTGCTGCTTTTCCTCCAGTATGCAATGAATACCCTTTAATTGTCCATCACCAAAATGTGCTTTAGTCTCATGTGGAAAATGTCTTGCAGCTACTTGCCTTAACACTAAAGTATTATTCATTCAAAAGGTGCAGAGGCATAGTTTGCTTCTCAGAATACTAGAACTGATTTATTTTTGGAGATGCTAAATTTGTCTGTTGTGGATTTTGGATCTGTTTTGGCATTACACAAAAAAAAAAAAAAAAAAAGGGTGCTGGTTTGTTGAAAGAATACATGGTATATACAATTACTGTCATGACAGAAGCTTTTTTATGTATAGCTCCAATTCCTATGACAGCCTCAGCGATTAAAGTGATTCACTGATTTCAGGGATGAAAGCTTTTAGTGAAACATCTCAGTGCTCCAAATTATCCTATTTACTATATCACTGAAAGCAAAATTGTTAAGTTCATGCAATTAAAATGAAACCTGATTTGTGACTGAATATCCTGGGATGATGTATTTGAACAACACATAAAATAGGTGTTTCTTTTGCAAAGTAAAATGCAAATCTAAAGAGGCATACAATGGAACTGGATCAAGCTCACTTCTAATTCCTAGCAAATAGGTGTCCAGATCATATCAGTCACTAGTCAGTTGTCATGCTGGTAGGCAGCAGCACGTGGTAGAGAAATAAAAGGATGAACAGACATGAAGAGTGAGATGATTTCTACAGCTCATACATTGGGAAAAATATGAATGGGAAGAAAATAGTAGAGAGAGAAGAAATATCAGCAAATGACTGAAGTATCTTATTCTACGACAGAGAAGGTTAGATGCTGAAACACTGAAGATAGAATGAAAGGAAGAAGGATATAGGGACATGATTTCATCTATGTATTTATTTCCTGTTAATGGTAGCGGCCGAGTCTGGACCAAATCTTTGCTGCGGGTCTGTTCAAAGGTAAATCTTCCAGGAGTTTTCCATCTCATTACGAGGCACCCTACAGCTCCTCCTGGTGGTAAAGCATTGGAAAATGAGGACAAGGAAGATATTTAGGTGGTATCTTTGTACTGGAGCAGCGCAGATAATCAAATACAATACAAAGCCCAAGCCAAACCAACCTAATCAAATGACTCACGCTCTGTCAAATACTTAAAGGAACTGAATGTAGATAAATAAGAGTGTTGTACATCCTTGCTTTTCCATAGAATAATTTTCAGAGCAAGCTGCGATGCAACCCCAAGAAGTAAATGGAGTAAAATCAGAAACATTAGCAATCAGTCACATCTGAAGCATAAATTCTAACGATGCTCTCTGAAAATACAACCCTACCTCCAGGATTTAGTAGCCTGTGGTAACCTGGAACATAGCAGCACTGATGTGTATTTTTAATGACATTGCCCTCCTCCCTGCCGACAAACACAAGCTGTAATGCTTAAGCCATGCTTCTTTAGTGACTAAAGATTCTTAACACAATTTAAGAAATATGGCACATACCCATCGTTTTATAAATAAACATGTATCTGTCTTCTTGGAGAAAGGCCACTAGATGTACTTTAAGTTAATTATAAGGAATTAAATGTAAACTTGGGGCAACCTACTAATTCTCTTCCCACCAGTCCACCTTAAAGTGATCTTTAGCACCCTTTACTTCATCGTTTATTTGAACAGTGTAAGTTTATCATTAATACAACTCTGTCTTCTAGGCCATTTGCTGCAAGCCAGCCACTTAGTTGTCTGAAACTGATTCCATGGACCGATGCTGCAGAAATCTCCCAAATCCAGCTTTACTTTTGCATAGACTGCAAGGTGATACAAGGCAGCTTTCTCACAGCAGGAGCTGTCCGGAGAGAAACAGAAACTTTCTGGAGCGGAAGAGTTGCTAATGGCTTTCACTAACATCAACTGTTGCACTTTAAGTGAAATGAGTTTAAAGTGAAAAACGATGGTCTTAGATTACATGTTAGGTATAAATTCTTTACTGTGAGGATGGTGAGGCACTGGAACGGGTCGCCCAGAGAAGCTGTGGATGCCTCATCCCTGAAAGTGTTCAAGGCCAGGTTGGATGGGGCTCTGAGCAACCTGGTCTTGTAGCAGGTGTTCCTGCCCATAGCACAGGGATTGGAACTTGAGGTGCCTTCCAACCTAAAACATTCTGTGATCTTTTGATACAGATGCCCTGTGAAATCCTGCAAATTTTGAGGCAGAGGTGGGAAAACTCCAGACTTCCTCAAGCTCAGAAGAGGTCTGCTGATAAATGTGCCTGCTTGCAAAAGCTACAGTGTTTTCATTTTTCCCTTGCACTGCTGATGCAACTTGTAAACAGGAATCCTGCAAAGGCTGATTGCTGCTTTGTAGGTATCGATTACAAGGGAGCATACTCTCTTAATAAACTTTGGTTTCTTTTTTCCCTTGCTCCCTATTTTTCTGGTATTTTATACGAGATTTCATTGCTGCAATCTCCTGGTTGGAGTACAGGGACATTTGTGTCTTCAGGAATGACTGATTTGTTTATACCTACTGAGAGCAAAATAACAGGAACCTACCTCTCCTCCACAGATAGTTTGAGGAGATAGGCTTCCTCACGGTGATCTTTGCATAGCATAAAGCAGAGGAGCTGCTTTAAGTACTATAGAACAGTTATAGATACCTTTGTCACACTTCTGCTTGTAATATCTTCTAAACTGTCCTTTTTAGCCAAGCATTTAATGAAATGCAGTTTATTGATGAAGTTCTGCAAAAAAGTATTCATCCATCATATTGTGATCTGCAGATGTGTTCTTAAAACAAACGCTTTCGTAAGTCTCTGTTGTACCTGTCAGCACATTTTACTGCTGTGTCCCAGCATGTATGGATTACCACATCAATTCTAGATTTTTGCTCTGTTTTGCTTTGCCAGTGACCAGGCCCTTTCCACAAACTGCAAATTAATATTAGCAATGTTTGTTCTTTGGCTCAGACTTATACCAGCAATAATGCCAACCTGGCCTGGGGCTGGTTTTAGCACAACTTGCGTTCTTTGCTGCTCCTTTTCTTGAGGTTGCTTCATTCTGGGCTTTTAATCACTATCTTTAGAAATTGAACCTACTGTGGGAGGAGGTTCTTGGAGCAATAAATATTAGAGCAACACTTAACGTAATCAAAACAAAACTATCCTGTTTGACTATGGCATTATCTCCTGAGAGCTCTACACCATTTTGTCTCAGATGAGATCCAAGCCCATGTAAAGTTCTAGTAGATATTTTAGTACATTTCTCCTTTCTTTCTAGGCAGATCTGGAAGGGCTAATGTCACAGGCTAAGAGCTGCGCTATCGCTGCTTGCTGGATACATCCAGTTTTACTTGAGTATTTTGCACAAGATCCCAACATTCTCTTGGTCTCTTTGAATCCCAAGCCTCTGTCATCTGCAAGAGTTCAGAATAATTATTCAATTGTATTGTGTTTATCCGAATGTCTATATACAAGTACTCTGGTGTCAGCAACTCTGTGAAATACTTACTTCTCTCATAAAACTAAACCCTTTCAATACCCCTAAAGTCTGAGAAGCATTATTTAACACCTGGACTAAGGGAGTACTTTCAAAAGGGCTTTGAAATACAGTCTGAACAGAAATCTTCTATTTCAGTGCTAGTAGGCAACCAAATCGCTGGCTAACAGAGATATTGTATGTATATTGTAGACAAACAGATATCATGGATAGTTCAGCTTGTCTGGCCCTCTCAGTAATTATACTTGTAGAATCCAGTTCCTTTTATTAAATGCCTCTACTGATACGATCATGATGGCCATTATACCGAGAAGAAACATCAAGAAAATATTAGGTTTCCAGTGCTACAATCTCATGTGTAAGCAAAGAATGCTTCAGCAAACATGTGATCTGTGAGAATGAATAATTCTGAAATATGGTATTACATTTTTCTTGGTACATGTCATCATAAGTACAGCTGACTCGTTGAAGTGTCCACTTCAAGGAGACTATATCAGTGAAGTAATTAATTCTTCATGATTCCTTTGCACCTCGAAGTTTTTGTTTCTTGTCTGACAAAAGAAATACTCTGTCTCTGTGTTGTTGTTTCATATGAAATTTGTCACTTCCTAGAAATTTATTCTTAACTGGAACTGCAGCTATCATGCTCTTCTGACACAATAATATTTGAACACCTTTTCACCAAGAACATGGAAGCAGCACTTTATTGAATCTGTTTTATTTAAGTCTAGTTCAGATGTTCAGGCAAAGTGTGGATTTACAGCGCGACTGGAGCTCTGGGAGCTCTTAGGAGAGTATCCCATAAATTAATGCTTTGGAGTAACACTAGGTGGACACCTGGATCTTCTGAAGCTGTGTGAGTATTTAGTTACATGTTCACGTTCAGAATGGTATGCACTAGGTCTTCCTTCATTGCTGTTTTCATACCTTCAGCATTTACTCCTCAAACTTGCATTTAGTATTATTGTAAACAGCATCAATTACTTGTTAGTATTGCAGAAATAACTGTAGTACCAGTAGGTGCAGAAAAAACATTAGCTTTACCACACTCTATTGATTTTGGTGACCATGTGGGAGAAGCTGTTCGTATGGAAAAGCCACCTTGTATATCATAAGCCTCTGATCACCCATATGAATAGACTTGTCACCCCTGGTGATTAATTGGATTTTTATCACTCTAAGGGACTTGACCTTGGCTGTGAAAAGGCAGCATAGTCTCCTGTCTCACCTGATGTCCTGGTATGGCCAGTACTGATGAGATGAGGTAGAAAACTCTCGCTTCATTGGTCTCTTTCCCCTTGTGAGTCAGCTGAAATAGGTACGATACTCAAGGTAGTAGATATGTGAGGGACCCTATTCTTAGTGTAAAACAAACAAGAAAAGCCAGCCTTGTACAATTATACACAGGAATCCTTTGCTGTTTGCAGAATCCCCTGAAAATGAACTCAAATTATCTAGCTATTTCTTTTTCACATGCAATAAAAGAAAGCCATGTCTTAAAGTAAAGTGGTTATTAGGAGCATCTCAGAAAAATTAGCAGACTTGGGAAAAAAATATTAAATGATAAAAGAAACAAGTTCTGAGAGGTACTCCTTAAATGTTTTGCATGTGCAAGCTACAAGAGTTTTAAAGCTGCACTTCAGACATAATATTTGTTTCCTAGTTCTTCTATTTTTGAAAAAATACAATGGTGTAAGGTGAACGTGGAAAATTTGCTTCAGGAGTTTATTGCAGACATATTTTATTATATTTTACAGGACTAAATAGCTGAAATTTTGACAGATTCATGTGGCATAAACCCATGTTTCAGAGTATAAGAGGTTCTCTCAAGAAAAATACACACAAAGTGCAAAATATTATGCAAGTCAGGCTTCACGAAGGGTCAATTTTTTTAAAATTTTTATTTACAGATGCTTAGAAGTGTTGGCAAATTTATTCACATAGGTGAAAGTAGAGACTAATTTATTTAAATCTTGCTCAGAATAGATAGTCATGCTGAAACAAAAAGATGTTCCACTCAGGTTACCACACCAACAAAACAGGTTTAACATACAGGCACAAATGAGAATATAGTCATTCATCAGTGTTCCTGAAATCCTCCACTCTTTTGATTGTGCTTGAACAGATTATGTTGCTGTAGACCAAATTCTTAAATACTGAAGCATTTGGTGTGAGAGTGACTGTCAGTTCTACTGGACCACCTCTCTGTTGGCCTGAGTAGCGTCATCTCCAGAGCCAACACTTATATATTTTGTTGTTTCCCTTCTAAAATGCCTCCAACTGTAGCAGCATTTTAGGTAGCGCTTGCTAAGCTTTGGAAGGAAGTCAATTTACCAAATAGCTGTAGACGAAATAGTTTGTAAAGACTTGTGAAAAGTGGAAACAAAGCCTTTAGAGACAAACTGTTTTTACTTCCTTCATCATCCATGAAACTGTGCACCTATGTTTGTGGGGAGTATGTAATTTTTTTGAAGACGAAGGTTATTCTACATGACTGTGTGTCACTGAAGGCATGATGAAACACTGCTGTTCTGGCGTTCCAAAGCTTTCAAAAATGAAAAGTAACTTTTCTCTGGGCCTAACTGCATACTGAAAAAACTTAAGCACAGATATGTCAGTACTTCCTTGGCAGTTAATAAGAACTGTCTTCCTCTCTCATGAAGAACAACATCGTATTATTTTAGACTTGTCTTTCTGTTATTTTTGAACAAAACCACTCACTGTAACAAAGATCAGTTTTCTTTTTCTGGAAAAGCAGCCCATAATATGGTCATCTTTTAGTGCCTCTGTCTCTTCACAAAGTTGATTATATCTGTAGATCACACATCAGTCAGTATTTACGTTACATGTTATTTGAAGAAGAGTATTTGCAACAATCTGCTCATTGTAGGTGAAGCCGCTTCCTTTGGGAAGATAGCAGCTTCTGGCATCTCGCTGAGCTGGGTAAAAAGGGTCTAAAATGTCACATATACAAATATAAAAATGGGTGAAAAAATTATGAACATGTGTTGCTTACTATTATGGTAAAGCTTAGGAACCTCATTCCTCATTGTGCTGGGTGATGTCCAAAAAAACCCACCACTAAACAATGAACAAAAGGCTTTTCTGCCACAAAGAGCTTACAATTTAAGAGACAACGGGGTGGAGAAAAGAAATAAATAGCTGCCAGTGAATTCATAGGAGACTGGTACAGTTGTCATTGCTGGGCATTTAAAGGAAAGTGGATAAGAGCATGGCTTCAAAATTCTCCAGTGCCCTTTCTATAAAGAATAAATGTATTTATGTGACATGTTGAAATTGATAGCTGTATCTTGAAAAAGCTGATATAAATTCCCCTTAATAATGAAATCCATATAAACACACTGTACAGCCTTTGCTATTTCTTATACTTTTTAAGAAGAAAAAGAAAATTAACAGGTTTTCTGCTGCACAGTGAACATTCTTTTGCAAGTATTCTGAGTCCTGGGACTTCAGTCTTACAGGAGTAATCTTTACTACCTCTGTTGTATGACTGAGTACCTTAACCCTTTGAATGCTATTAACGGAGATCAGGTAGTTTCTTAATGGGATCAGTGGTAGCCTTGGTCCCCCATGACCATGGAGCAGTGATGTTCACGATCCTGAGAGGGTGAGGTAGGCAAAGAACAAGGGACAGACCACGAACTTCATTAGAGCAGATTTTGTCTTGTTCAGGAAGAGCAGGTAAGTGGGATCCTGTAAAAGGCATCACCAAAGAGCAAAGGAGTTCAGGATTTTTTTTTTTTTGTGAGAAGTAAAGTATTGTCCATATCAGGACTTGTGAAAATGAGTATGCATATCACAAGACCGGCTTGACAAAATAGGGAACGTGTGACTGAGCTCCAATGCAAAAAGAACATATGTAAGAGGGAGAAGGAGGCTATGAAAAAAGAATGTAGGAGTTGCCCACGATGGCATGGGTTATAGTAGGATAGCAAAAATTCAGCTAGAGCTGAAACAGACAACAGACATCAAGGGCGTGCTTGCTGCTACCTAAGCCACAAAAAGAACAAATGATGAAAATGTAGGCCCACGGCTGAATGTGCAGGGTGGCAGCAGATTAAAAAAGCCTCTGCCTTTACCAGCATTTCACAAGCGTTTGTGCCCAGAGACAGGTTCAAATAGAGGAGGTAGTGTTGGAGGATCAAGACAGGGTTCACTTGAAAAATCTCCACCTGTAGAAATAAATGGGACCAGATGGCTCAACCTCGTTTTTGTCCTTTGGAAACTATGGCACAAGTCCTCTTAGAAGCCAGCTCTCAGCACATGAAGGTGGAGAAGGTCACTGAGAACAGACAGTGTGGATTTGCCAAGGGTAATATGCTTGATCAACTTGATTCCTGTTATAATGACTAGATCTATGGATGAGGAGGGAGCAATGTTGTAAACTTTGACTTTAGCAGGAGAACAAGGTCTCACACATCAGTCCTCTGTCCAGGTCAGGGTGTCACAGTCCAGGTGTTATAAAAACTGCAAATTCTAATAGTTTTAATTTATTCTTCAGTCAATTTTTGTGTGTTTCCATCAGTGCACCTTCTACAAATGGCCTTTATACTGTCCCATATTCCAGTCATTCCTACCGCTACAATTAACTTTACATTTTTTTTTTTTAAAACGTTCCTTTTCAGATGTAATGCTGTAAAGTAACCTACTCTATCCTTGCAAACAAGTCATCCCTCCTCATTCTCTGCCCCACTTAGTATAGCTAGTTATGGGGGGTTTGTTTTCTTTTTTTACCCCTGTTGCCTTCTTTCTGAGTTAAATGCCATTATTATATACTCTGGTTCTTCTCAGTGTTGATTCACGCAACACTTTTACCACGCTGGTGGCATGCTCTCCTGTGAATTGCTGCCTAGTTTCAGTATCACTTCTGTTGTAGAATTACCTATTGCACTTTTGATTTATTGGTCCCAGATAAATAATCTAATTTCCTGATCCTTGGAGTTATAAAGAATAACAATGTTGCTTAAACAGTAATTAAACTCTTACCTCCTGAAGTTATTTTTTCCCTACACCAGTTTTTCCATTGGTGCCATACTACTGGGCTAGACATCTTGATATCGATGTATGCAAGTTTGTGTCATCTGTATAGGCAGAAACAGCTATTAAAAAAACACCCCCAAACTGTAGCTTCTGAAAATCCTCTCTGTAAAGAAGTATCGACCAAACATTTCGGAGTGTGTAGCATTCCTATCACAAACAGATGATTCCATGGCCAAGTCAACTTGGAGGGGAGCTTCATGAGCATGTGTCTTACCAGCTGGCCACCAGGCTTCTCGCTGGTTTTTAACACAGTACTTCAAATACCTGTAAGTGCTTTAACTTAGGTTCATATTCACAAGTGTAATTTATTGCATATCCTAGATTTGGTGCAATGGTAATTTTTTTACCTTTCATCTACTTAATAAATGCATCTGAAAATTCCTTTAACTTTGCAATTTTCCTTGATCTGAATTCATGTAGAATAAAGGAACAAAGTATTCGCAAATATCTTAATAAATTAATTATAATTTAAAAAAATATAAAATTAATAAATTATGAATTTAGATTAATTTACTGAGATTTTAGTGTGCAGTGGACTCCTGTAATCATTTATGCATTATGTAATAGGATTGGTTTTTGAAGAAAACAGTTCTCTTATGATGGCCCTTCACTGTAAAGAAAACACACTATTCATATAATTCAGGAATGCCTCTTTAGGTGCTTCAGCTTTAATGGGTTTTCACATTTAGTTCTCAGTCTGAACTGTAGCAGCATCCACATTCACAAATGTCAACGTGAATTGGTCTCCTAAATTAATTTAATTATCTAAATATCAAAAGTAATTTCACACCTGCGACTCTTATGTAATTCCCAGAAGGCAACGAAACTATCCTGGTCGCAGTCTTTCAAACAAACTGTGGTTCTGGGATCCAGTTAGAAGTATTACATATCCCAGAGTCTTTCTTAATCTTCCTTTTCTTGTCTTAGCAGATTTAGTGGCTATAAAACAGTGTTACTTTAACACCTCAAAATGTGTTTAAAAAACATTCATATCACATCTAAGGAAAGAATACTTTACTATCTCAAAGTATATGAGTACCCCTTTTGAAAAAATGGTTGACAGACAGAACAAAAATTGTACTAGTTTTTTTTTCTACATTCCAGAAGACCAAATGAAGAGATGTATCACATCACTGTCATAATGGATCATTTTAACTGTGGTGCTCAACAATGAGGTGGTACTGCTATGATGGCACTATAAAAGGCTTTTCTGGTATCTTCCTATTTTTAACTTTCAGTGACATTTTAAGGAAACCCTATTTTTTTTTTTTTAAATCACCCTTTTTAATAAAGGGAAAATGAAAAGAAGGTCTTGACTACGTTGGTTTTGTCTTAAGATTTTGGGGGAGGGAGGAAGAAAAGCACATGAACTGGATCTAATTAGATTAAAGGGTTGCTTAAATAAGAATGTTTTATCTGCCTTCATTATCAACAAGCAATCACTGAGTTTTAAATAAGGGAAAGGCATTTGTGCCTTCCCAGTTTTGCTCCAAGAACAAATGCATAAGTTGGTCATCAATAGAATAACCTTGAGGTTAGCAGGAAAGCCTTAGCAGGGCACTCGAACACATTAACTTACTATGTTCCATCTGGTCCTGGGTTTCTCTGCTGAAGGAGATGAGAGTTTATTATCCTCTTCCCATCTTGAAAAACTGTGCTCCTTCATCTTAATTGCCTTCCTTCCCTCCCTTCATACGTGCTCTGAAGCCTCTCTGCTGCTCTAGCTGGTGCAGTAAGAACGTGCTTTTCCTGTCTCAATCCGTCTCAATCATTGTGCAAAGGAATAAGTCACAACAGAAACTGGCTACCTCTGAACTCATTGTGGGTGGCTCAACATTTTGCTTAAATAAAATTTGCAGGACTTTTAGTACTTTAAAAATCTTATTTCATGTTGGAAGACCCTTGTAAGCAGAGCAAAACCTTATTTTTCCTAAAAACTGGGTTTAGAATGATGAAATTTTAAGAAGGTGCAAAAGCCTTTACAGGAGTCTGAGATGCAGTATAATGAGGCTGGATACATGAATAAGTAAGATCTATAGTGGGAGGAGATGCTAAAAAAGCTGTGGGACATATGTTGCAAATAGATCAATGTAAGGACAGTCCTATTTTATCCTGAATTCTCATAACGTTTCCTGAAAAAAACTGCTGTTGTCAACTGACTACCACTGTGGAGGAAAAACCCCGTTTGAAAATCCATCTGTATCTGTCGCTTGCTGATACCGCAGATAACAACACACCAATTTCCAAATTAGTCCTTTGAGCCACCCTTGCCTGCAGGCTGCAGCTCTGTCTAGAGTACAGATGTTAGCTGTTTAGCTGCACCAGCAGAGGTTCTGCACCAGGTTTTTCCTGCTATCTCTGATGGTCTTAGGCTCGGGTTTTTACAGACCAAAGTTAAAAATGTCATTTCTTAATTTATTTACCCTCATTCCAAATTTTCTGCAATATTGTTGAGGTTGTCCTCATGAAAGTATTAATTGCCACTTCCTGGAATGACAAGGAGGTCTCCTAAATACAGCAATTGCAAACTGATTCTGTTCTTGAATGTGGGATTCATCTACTTTTACATCAGGTACAGCCTGATGATGGAACTGTGACAGGCACAGAGGAAGTGATGGGGTAAGAGATCCAGTCCAGCTTTCTGAGGGTGATGAGGAAAAAGACTGGGCTTGGGTGGTTTGTACTTTATTTTAATTAGGATTCCTCCAGATGCTCATGCTCACTTTTAGCTGTCACTAACGCAGCATTATGGAGGTTGAAGGTGCTCTGTGTTGTAATGGAGGTCACAGGCATTTCCCTATTCCTTTTTTTTTTTGCTGACCATGGTTCTCTGTTGTCCCAGCCTGGATTCCCAGTAGCCTTGGCCTTTAATAGACTTGTCCTCTTTGCAGGCCTACTGATTCCTGGAACCCCTTGTTTACTCAGTACCTGTACATAAGAAGGCAGAAATGAGGAGCCAGCCTGATGTGTAGTAACACAGACAGCACCAGTTTGGCAGTAAATCACACAGAATGGTTAAGGTTGGGAGGGACCACTGCCCACAGAGAGATTCAGGAGGTGCAAAAGAATATTCAGCTCCCTGTCTAGTTTCCTGAGATTTGAAACTCTGAGTGCTTTTGGTGAATTTCAAGGCTGAAATATTTCCAGGAAAGTAAACTCCTTGCTTTCACACCAGCTTCCTCCTGCTGTAGCTTTTACCTGATAGATTGGTCTGTCCTTCACTCGCACATGCCAAAGGTCATCTGATCTTTCCTGCATTACATCAAGGCTGGTTAAGAAACATGTGAAATGTGATGCTTGTCGAGACACTAAGAGGTGAACTGTCCTTGGCAGCTTTTCTAAGTGCTGTGTAATTTCCATATACCTCTGAGGAAAAAGAGTAAAAGAGAAAGAGACTGGTTTTCTGCCAGGATATCTAGGAAGAAAATTGTAATATGAATCAAGCAGAAAAAACTTTTGTTTTAAATAAAAGATTGAAGAGGTTGATACTGGATGCAAAAAGCATGATTTTGGTCTCGCTTGCGCCCATTTTACACTGCTTTCAGTTGAATTACTCATCATTGGTGCTGGTAGAAGTGTATCAGAGCCAAGATCCTGAGAGCCAGCAGACTGTTTTAGAAATGATCCCATGGATTCAATCAGATTACTTAATTGTTTGTCTTTCTAGGAGTGTTAATATTTTTGAAAAAATGTAAGGCCTAGTTTTTTGGCTTTCCCAATTCTTTGACTTGCCCTTGACTCTGAAAGGATTACATAAATGCAACTAAATAGAACTTGGCTTGTAGCCAGCTCAGCTATTGAAATGAGTAATAACTGTGTTTTATATGAGTAGTTTTATGTACAAATCATAAACCAATTTGTGCCCTTGCATCCTTTTTGAGCAAGCGAGACAGACAATATTGCAAATTACAAGGTATTTGTGCCTTAGAATATGTTTAAAGCATGGTAAACTTCAAAAGCATGTTGTCTTCCCAGTAGTGAAGGTCTTTAAGAAAAGTCACAAGCTTCAGCCACTAAAGGTCAAGTGTTTGTAAACTACAGGACTAATTTGAGAGGACACTGTTCTGAAAACAAATTTCATAGGCTAAAACAAATCTCCAACCTATAATTACAAAACCTGATGTTCATTAATAAGGAGGTGACTTCAGTCAGTCCTTTGAGTATTTAAAAAAAAATAAGTCCATAGCCTTGTACAGGATCCAAAATTTAATACTCTTCAGTTTTACAAGAAATTTTAGTCTGTCAGCTGAAATCTAGGTGTTCCTTTTGAAGGAACTCCACTTAAAATAGTAAGTTTGGTAAAAAGATACTGTTTACATGCATAAAAATGTAGAGTTATATTTTAAAGGGAACTCTTGAAAACTGTTTAGTGTACATTGTTGTATATATTGTTTTTTAACCATTTGTATTTATACTTAACGTGGACTTAGAAAAGGACAAAACAGTAACAAATTATACTTTGATTAGAAGGTCAGTGCATTGTTTCTAGTCTTGATGTAGTCGTGCTCCTGATAGACAACATACACTTCACGTGCTTCATTTTCTCCTGATTACACTTTTGCTGAAGTCAATGGACGTTAGTGGTATTAGCAACTGCTCTTGAGAGTCGTTAGAGTGGATCTGAAAGTTCATTGCACAAGCTTAGTAATCTGTAGTTTACAGTATAGGTATTACTCAGTGCATCACAAGATTGGTATAATTGCTTTTTCTGGCCAGTTTACTGTTGCTTTGGTTTTGCTGTTAGTGGTAAGTTGCAGGACTCTTATTTGCATTTACAATGATCAGACTCAATTCCATCCTTAAGAGTGAATTCAAATTTAAAAAGGACAGAAAAATTAGGAGCGGTGTTTTTTTATATTTTAAGGGAGCTCCATTCCAGCAGAAAACAGCAGCAGATGCTTTGTGTTTTGTGGTCAAGGTTTTTCTCATCAATAAGGGCATTAGTGCATGCCCGAGATACAAAGTCAGCAAGCAGACCTAGAACTAGATATGAATGGCAGATTCTCATCCACAGTGCCCTCTGCTGTAGTCTTCCACCAGCCTCAAATCATCCAAAGGTGTTTGCTGGAAGTGTTATGGTAGAAGACTGTATTTGGCTTGAAGGAGGCCTTTGGGAGGAGTTGTATGCACCTCAAGGCTTTCTGGATAGATATAGCATGGGGGAGCCGCTAATCTGATGGCCACAGGGTGTTATTTCATGAAGGTTAGGGCTGAAACAAAGAGAACAACCAAAACTTGCAGTGCTCCTGTACCATCACACAGACCTATACAAATTATTAGGCTACAAGCCTTTGTATGTTTAGGTCTCTCACAGTAGTCAGAAGCTGAAGAGGTATGTGGAAGTTATTGGAAGACTGTGTCAAAAGCCTTTTAGTCAAGGTAAATGGCATCCACTCTCATACCCTTATTTACTGAACCAGTCATCTTGTCACCTTTGTCTCCTTCATTTGTCCAACAATGACATTCAGGAAGTTGCTACGTTTTCTTCTCAAGAACTGAGATAAGGTTGACTAGCATGTAACTTCCCAGATCTTTCTTCGTCAGATGAGAGTGACATTTGCCAAAACAACGTCCTACCATGCCTACTCAACTTCTTGCTCATTGGAAAGGATTGCTGTCTATGTTTTGAGTTTGCCCTGGGAGGTCAGCCATTCTTCTGCTCTTTGTCTTGTTAAAAGACACACAAGATACTATTTTGACTGTAGTCCTATTGAAACCAGTGAGACTGTTCACCTGCTTAAAAATGGACAGGATATTAAATATGTGTTCAGTTGAGGTGCTGAAGCACTCACATTTCTAAATGCCAACACAACAGGCATTAGCTAGAAGATATCATATTCAGACATTTAATTTTGTATCTCATTTATCAGAAAACAAATCAGAGAAACAAACACAAACGTGTGCTGTGTTTTGAGGTGAACCGATCTTTGGAGCCAGGCTTTGTTCCTCAGGTCTGTCCCCATTCAAGATCGGTAACACTTCATTTCTGAAAGTGGGAAAAATTAGTTTTAAGCAGCTTCAGACAATCCACCAAGCTTACCCTAGCTGGATTATTTGTATCAGTGAGAGCCAGGCCTTCTTGAAATCACACATCCAATATTTCACCCCAAGAAATTTCAGCAGGAGTAGTATGAAGTTTTATTCCATCTAATTCAAAATTGAATTCATTCTTCTTGTAATTGCTGATGATGTTTCCTGAGGTTGCTAAATGCTACATGAAGCTCCTGAATGTTCTTAAGAAAGATCAGCGATACTCCTTAGCAAAGAAGAGTAAACTTATTTAATTTTCTAAAATGTCGTTCTATCAAGTCTTCAGAGAATAAAGAGAAAATGGAAATGGAGTCCCTAACTGACAAGGGAAACGTATACCATCAAGGATGAACACTGTATATTTTACATGCAGTTTATATAAAGTGTGTACAGTTATTGGTCTTTTCCCCTGGAGCTGTCTATTGCATGTGAGATCAAAATGCCATCAGAAATTTTTGTTTGTGTCTGGTTTGCTTTTTCCTTCTGCTTCCTATATTGATCATGGATTTCACACTTGGGTGACTTTTATCTTCAAAAGAAACACTCTCTGAACCTTATGTAAGGCATCACTGTTTTGGAGGTTTGCCATTTGCAAAATTGTTTCCATCTTTCCTGGATTTAGTCAAACTAGTTTGGCAATGAGCATCTGATTTATGTACTTATCCCATTTATTTCAGCTTAGTAGGTCTTTCTTCTCTTTTTATTACCTTTCTTGGTATATTGCACAAGTTTCTATTGCAGATCCCTGTGTTATGATAGTGACTGTCTGCGTGCTACACAAGAGGTCTTACTGTGTCCTGATCCTGTTGTGTGAGAAGTGATGTTTTGGAACTAAACTGCAAAATGAGATAGCTTAAATGCATATTTTTCAGTACATGGCCTGAATATGCAGCGTTTTATACATTCTGTATCAGTTCAAACCTGTTACAGAAATGTTGGTTTTCATCCAAATCTGAAATTGTTTTAAATTTGCTTGATTATCTAGAACGCTGTCATGGAGGACAACAGATTGTTTCAGCTATGTTGAAATAATTGTTTTACATTTTGATTATTTTCAAAGTAAGAAAACAATTTTCTGCCTAAGCACTGTGTATGTCTTTATTATTACTATATTTTAAAAAGCACAATTCTTAATAAGCCTTGCAAAATGCGAGTTCTCCTTGAAAAAGTCTGTCTAGTTCCCTCAATAATATTGGTTTGACCAGTTAGACTACAAAAATCTTCCTCCCGAATCTATGCCTTTTAACTTTTACAGCTTTATTTTTATGTCACTTCAGATATCTGTAGCACAACAGGAACAGCCTTGTGATGTAGCTGATTCCTTGTAAAGAAAACCAATTTTTAACAGAGTAAAATTATATTTCAAATTTCTGGCTAGCTTTGTCCTGTATTATTCATGCTCCCACTGTAATATTTTGTGGGTCTCTAATATGTAGTTATCAGTTTAGCTTTTGCCTGCATGATTCTCCTTCTTCCACAGACATTTGGAAGAGTGGGAACCATTTTCTTATATCACATTTCAGAGGATTCAGATGACTTCTGTCACAAAACACCACAAATTTTTGATTAAAATGAGAAATCTTCCAGTAGTGCAGTTGTTTCCCTGCATAAAACAACAATTCTGTGACTCCAAAGATTTCCTTTGGTAGAGGCTGAGTTCATCAAGGGTATTTTTGATGTACCCAATCGTCCTGGGCATGGGAGCAAAGCAGTCAAGCTCATCTGGAGGCCTACATAAACAGCAGACTGCGTCGAATTGCCAAAGACCATCCAGTGGCACGAGCTTTGTGCCCTCCCTAAACGCATTTGGAAGAATCTGTGTGGTGACGATCCAAGCGAGAGGCCCCTCCAGCAGCAGATGGAGCTCTACGTTCTGCTTTCCATGCACGGCCCAACCCGGGTGTGTGTTGGCAACACGAAGTCATTGCAGGCAAAGGCTGAAGTGATTCAGAGCTTGTGTTTTGAGCCACAAACATGTATGTAAATAGAGACGACACTTTCGCAAATCAGGAAGATGTTTGTGGGGCCCCGATTAAGAAACTGTCTCTAGAAGAACACTTAGAGGAAACAATGATAGAAATAAGGTCAAAATAAGAAGCAGAAAGGAGTAATGAAGTTGATGAGATGTAACAAGCAGAACTGAGAGAAATACTAAATATTTGATTTAAATATATATATATAAACACATATATATCTCAATACAGTTTCCATTGTAATAGCCTGGCAAACAAGGAGCTGCATAATTCTGTGGCAGTGGAGAAAGCTTGTCATGTTTCTCACTCTGCACTGTTTGTCTGTATTCCTCTTCTTCAGAGGATTTGCACATTTTCCTTCCCATAAAGTAGTGCCACATTGAGTGCATACATATTTCTGCCATCCAAACCCACCAGCAGATCAACTAGTTCTCTAGTATTCCTTTATTGCTTCACAGAGTAGCCTCTGTCAAGCACACACAGCCCATCCCATTCATCTGTTTGCTGTTCAGAAATAGTTTCCAGAGGTATTTCCTAATCTTCCTTTCTTTTCTGGGTCATCTGTAAACTTTACAGTCAGTATCTAAAATACCTCTCAGTTAAGAAGTTATTTTGTTTTAGTTTGTTTGTTTTAATTTCAGTTCTCATTCTCCCTCCTAACTTCTTATGTCCTTATCTTCTTTCCACACCCACTAACATGCATTTTACAGCAAAGAAGAACCCATTACAACACAGCTTCATTACAGGTCATACTGTATGAAAATGTGATTTTTTTCATGGCTGTGTGTATAGAAAAAAAGGCAAAAGAACACAAAAAAAGGAGAGTTTTAATGTTAATAAGGCCGATCCCATCCTGAGAGGGGTGAATCAGGGCAAGCTCATCACTGCCTGTTTACTTTCCAATGAAGTCTATTCCCTCTAGTAGTGGGCATTACAGACTGATCTATTTTATTGCCTTCACCATGTTATCAAGTTGTCTCCTTGATAAATTATAATGATTTTTAAAAGAGCTAATTGATATTACTGTTAAAGGTTCACAATTTAATTAGGGATACTATAATTGCTTCAAGAAAGATACTAGTTCTTGTATCTAAAGCATGAACTTAGGAACTATTATAGGGTATAAACTCCAAGGTTATATATTTTTAATTCCATCTGAACAGCGATTTTGTTGTTGTTCATTTTTAAATACACTACTTCTTTTTCTGCCAAATCCATACATTTATGGTCCTTTCTTCTTGTTCCTCCTCTCTTTTCCTTGAAGTATTTTTGGGTTTATACTGAAGCCTTCTCAACTAGACCATGAGATAAAGGCTAATATTTTTGCCCTTCCATTCCTCTGTGTCTTTAGAAGACAGAATGGTTTTGACATAAAAGCCAATCAGAAATTCTACTTTGATTTTAAAGTCCTGATTGCAAAGATGCGTTCACTAACGTATCTCTGAAGTTTAGTACAGATGGAGAGCTCATGCTTAACATGCATTTAAGTGCTCAAAGTGAGCTCTCGGGATCCATCTTTCATCACCCATGTCTTGTGAGTCCTCCAGATTAAGACCTCTGTCTCTGCTTCTTAATTGTGCCTTCCCCTGTTAACATACAAGGTATTCCCTGATCTAATTGCAGTGCAGATAGGTCTTAAAATAGCTTAGAGTTCTATGCAGAAGGAGTAATTTACTACAGTCACTTACTGAAACGTAAGTGTCAAGGGAGAGGGGAAACATATTTTCTTTAATTTTGCTTTGACATCCATGGTGGCTGTACTAAGGAACCGTGGCCCACTGTAGACTCCCAAGCCATACTGAACTGCAGTCCTGTTGGGCATAACAATGGTGTATAACAGAGCTTCCCAGCAGGCTCCACAGCCTGATTAAAATGTTACTGCTGCTGTCTGTGTTATAACATAAATTGGGGAATTCCCCCCTGGCCAGAGTGCCAAGAGCCTTTGCAAATTGTGCTTGACAACTGGCCCGTTGGAATTGTTCAGCCTGAATAATCAGAAATGCCAACTTCTGTGCAACTTTGGAGTGCTTCCTAACTGACCTATTTTGGTTGGACAAAATATAGAGTCAGTAGCTGTGTCCTGTGTCTACTGAAATCTGGTTTATTCGCTGTAGGTGCAAAGCCTTTTCATTTTTTTATTTTTTTTTTTCAATTGAGAGGGCCGGGATGAGCTTTGGTTTTCACTTGTTATGAACAGCGCTAACTAGACACAGTCAGAATTTCAATATACTGGAACAATGCAACTTACACCCAGATCTATTCATGGCTTCAGCACTTATGATGAGACCTGGGGACTGAAACTGCTGGCTTAATATCACCACATGTGAAATGAACTTGCTTGAAACTGTGCTTCCAATAAGATAGTAGAATTAAAGTAATTAAATATTCATTTCCTTATTGTTGGAATGCTTCATGGATTAGTGCATTTGGGAGTTTGGGGAAAAGGTTTCCTTTTTCAAATAAAAACATAAGAAAAACAGAAGAATAAAAGAGTTTTGGATGTCAGATGGCCTATGACTAATTACTAGTGTGAAGTTGTTCAACCAACACTATCCAACGTTACCTATGTCATCTTTACTAGTGGTTTCAGATTAGAGGAGAAAAAAAAGGAAAACTGGCATGGGAAATGACCTGTGTTCTCATCCTGATAAAAAGGAAAAGGATGGCAATTTCTTAAAGAGGGGAAAGGAGGGGTAAGATGTTGAATGACAGACTTAAAAGGATCTGATATGTATATATTTAGGTGTCAAAGGAGGAAGAAAGAGGATGAGGACAAAATAAGCAATAATTAAAGCATCAGTTAAATCCCATGTTCCAGCAAACATCACTTTCTGAAAACAAATGGGGTTTAGGACTGACAGTAGGATAGTCTTGACTTTTCATGGTTTTTATCTGTAGACCTTTTATGGACTGTCATAGAAAACAGGTGTTTTTTCCTGATCATGAATTGCAGATTGTTACAGGTACAGCCTGTAACAAAAGTTCCTGATTTTTTCTGTTGCACCACCACAGAGCAGATACAATGATTAACCTGTATTGGAAGAAAACAACCCATACTGTCAAGGTCAAAAGAAGGTCAGGGTTGGAATGTGCAAAAAGCCATCTTCCTGGTCCTTCCTCTGGCTGTCAGTAGAGTACTCCTCTAAGACACTGTCATTACAGGGAGGGAGTAATAACCCCTGAAAAATGTAGACATAGCACTGCCAAGATGTGTTTGCCTTGAAGTGCAAGAGTATTGGAGTCAGAGGTGTGATTGTCATTAACTAGGAGGTATCATAATGATATCAATTAGTATCCACCTAGCTTGGGAGAGCACTCTAGAATCATGGCATGGTTGTGGAGCGGAAGTGCCAGATCACAGTCCCAAAGATGTATTTTGAGATTATTCCTAATCTCTGGGGTTTTCAGTTCAGCACTTCTCTTCTTCTCTTGGGCACTGCCTTTTTTTTCTTTAAAAAAAAAAAAAAAACAACAACTTTTTTTTTTTTAATATGTCAATATATAGTTTTATAGTTTGTGAAGATGTCTTCTCAGCAATCAAGCACGCTGCACTTGAGTATTTTGTACTTGCTGACTTAGTCTAAATGATAGTGCCCAGAACATGGTCACGCTACTTCCCTGTGTGAATGCACAAATAATTTATGTTAACTCCCTTCCTGAAGCAATAACCCTTGAAGTAACTGCTGTTACCTCCACTCGATGTCTTGGCACGACCTCTTCGATTTCTTTCTTTCCACTTGCAAAATTTTGGAAGAGAGTTTCCGGTTTTTGGTTACTGTTTTAAGGCAAGGTAGAGCTGACTGTGCCACACTAGCAACAGGTACCGTACACGTGTGTCGTTATTTAAGGTGCTGCCTCTGGAGAGACACTTTGCCTCCGGGGCTGGGTGCTGTCTGTATTTCTCGCAGCTCATGACATCGTTCGGCAGGTTGTGAGCTCCAAAGGGTTAACAGAAAGTCTGCGGTGATGCTGTAATCCTCCAGGGCTGCCAGCACGCTGCACTGTTGTTGTGTCAGATCAGGGGGCTTTGAAGGAGGCTGTGCTGGCTCCAGCAGCTGCCTCAGTCACGTCTGTCATTTTGGGTCTCTGCTCCTAAACAACATGGCTGAAGTAGCAGGTAAAAAGGATGAAACCCATGCTGGGAACGAAACCATGTCCTTCCCCTCCCTACTGCATCCAGAAAATGAACGGCCCCTGAGAAAGAGCCCTCATCTCCTCAGGAGACTAACACAGCGTGTCAGGGACGTGTGCCCTTGGGGGGTGGGGAGGGAACAGAAACCCGTGTTTGACAAACAGCCCTCGTCCTGACTGTAATGGTGAAAACAATGCAGGTAAACCCAACTGCCCTCTGCCCTACTTCTCTTCTGCTGTAAGCAAATACTTCTCCAGCAAAATAACCAGAGGGAGCACTTTTTCCACAACACTGCTATTTTCTAAAATCTGCATTGACTTTGTCCTTACATTGACATTGCAACCATCTGGTATGAATGGTTTGATATGAAGTGGGGCAAATCCACCCTCTAGCTTCTAAAGACGTACTCTTAGTGAACCATGCTAGATGCCACTTATATTTTTAAAAAGACTATATGCATTAAAGCGCGGAGAGCAAAAGCCATTTGGAAACGTCAGACCTGGACTTAACTTCAGCTCCATTTGCAGGCATGTACTGTAAATTCAGGTATTTTTATGGTTTCTGCCTCACTTGTTATCAAAATATCTGACATATTTAGCCACATAAAACCTTTGCAGAATTAAAAACAAAAGAAAACAAACAAACAATCAAAACCCCCACCCCACAGTTGTTATCTTCTGGGTTGAGAACCAAGGCACAGAAATGAGTGAATCCAAAGTCACAGAAACATCTGTGTCTACATTATCACCCTTAGTTTCTGGATTACTCTTCTATGCTTGTCTCTCCCAAGGTACTGACAGCCATGATAGGAAAAGCTGTATTTTCTTGGTAACGTAGATGTGTTTTTTCCTTCGCAAATCTCTGTTACACAGAATATACTGAGCTTTGGGATAATCACCAAGCGAGGCATGCAGCAGGCCAAGGGCAAAGCTGAGACAGCGACCTATATATTCTGGGATTCATCATTCTCATGTAATGAGCCAGAGCGTTTACTAGCATCTCAGAGAAAGGGCTCTCCTTCAAAGTGTCCCACTGGCATTGCTTCCTTTGGAAGGCTCAGCAAAGGAGATGGGAAACTTCTGCCGCACCTTCCAGTCTTACAGGGACAAAGAAATTAAAAACCACAAAGATGAGCCTTATCAGATGAGACTGAAAGGCCAGCTTTCAGCCTGTTAGAGGGGCTGGTAATGGATGTTTAGGGAAACACAATAAAGAAGGTAAATATGCTCTCCCTGTAGCATACCGTTCCATTTTCGAACAATAGGTGGTGAGGGATTTTCAGATTTGTGTCTTACACTCAGACCATCACATTTAACAGAACTCCATAGACCCTTCTATAAAGTGATTTAGTCCTTCTTCATAATCTTCCTTTTGACCTCCATAACATCCTGTGTCAATGAGTCCCACTGCTTCATTCTGCAGTGCATTCTGCACTTCCCTCTGTGATTTTTTAATCCTGAAGCTTGGTAATTTGCACTGGGAGCCTCTTGTTTCCTTCTTTTTCTGAGAAAAGATGAAATAGTTGTTCTGCTTGTCACTTTTGATATTTTAATTATCTACTAATCTCCCTGGATTGTATTTTCTCTGGATTAAAGGGCCTCAGCCTCTGCCTGGGCAAAGCCTTTCAGTGTTTTGATCATCCTTTCTGCCCTCTACTGTCTTATTCTTACTATAGTATTTATGGGTTAGAATGATCAGAAGTACCTTCACTATTTAGGCTGTGAGTCCACCGTGGATTCATACAACTCATAAAACTGCTTTTTGTTACATTCTCTACACCCTTTCTGGTAATTCTCAAATTTCTATTTATCCCTCTGACTAACGCTAGGGATTCACAGGACATTTTCTAAGAAATATTCTCAGAGGAAGGAGGAAGAAGGTTTTGCGTGATCTCTACCTTTGAAAGACAAACCAAACTTATTTAACATGGGGAAAAAAATCAGTAAGTTTTTCATGGCTTTAGTCCTTTCACTTCTGGCTGAAGCAAGAAAAATCTCCCCTTTTTCAAGATCTGTAGGGGCATCATGGAGTGAGGAATACTGCAGATCAAGAAAAACACACATGGGAAAACCAGATGGTATTAGTGGCACTGTAGCCCATGAATTTCACTTGAAGGCTGGGAAAGTAAGAAAATGTAGACTTGGTGTGTGGAGTAGGGAAAAGACGAGCAGAAGAGCTGAAGGTTCTTTGTTTCATTTGAAAGGAAAAACAACTGGCTTATGTCACAGCATTTTAAGTGGTGAGATTTTGCAGGAACTGAAGAGATTACAAGGATGTGGTATTGCAAAAGCGAGGGCAGGTGTATTGATGGCTTTTCTGACACTGATTGTGAACAAGAATCAGGAAATTTTCCAGTGGCAAACCAAAAGCTTGCATATGCTACAGCTGACTGAAGCTTAACTTATTAACCATACTATTAAAATATGATTTAAATGCTGGATAGGATTCTGATTATTTGAATTTGTCAATACTCTTGGGATCTATGAGTTAATCTGGTGTCCCTGTCCAACTGTAATTTAAAAGTGGGGCTTTCTTCCAGCTATTTGTCAGGCTAAAAGCAACACGAGACTCATTCATGCCTGCACAGATGATTGACCTTGCAATCAGACAAGGATCATGAAGCAGGACTTCCTTGGGTGGTGTGTAGGTCACAGCATTACCTCTCTTTTAGCCTTCTTAGAAGTACCCCTCTAGCAGGGGACCACATTGGAAGTACACAACATGTGCCCAGAACACCCTGCTGTGCTCCAGGGATGGCAGATGTAGGGCAGACCATGCTCTATCTTTGCTTCAGGATAAAGCAGCTCATCAGCCAGCCCATGGAGATGGAAGTAGAAAGGCAATGTACAGCCATCTTTATTTTCCTGTTCTACCCTCCGGATATCTGTTTTGGGGGAGGAAGAGGCTGTGCCAGAGGAGGACCAGAGTTTTGCCAATGCCCTCTTATTTTCCTTGACAAGGACTGCAGACATAAGCATTCTCTACACTCAGCATCTTCTCCTGTCTGCCTCACAGCCGAGACATGTAACGCTGCTGCCCGAGCTTTCTTGCAAGGTGTGGTAGCACTGCCATCAGGACATCCAGACTCTTTCCGTAGCTGTCTTACAATTTACGTGTCAAACTTGTAGTAAGTGGTTTTCACCATTAATAACTGTCTTGAGGGGAAAGGTTATTAAATGAGAAGTCATTATTGCTCATCTGTATGTTCATAGAGCTCTCACTGGAATGCATGCTCAGACAAGGAACATTTGAAATGCAGGAGGCAAGCGCTCCTGGCCAGACGGCATTTTTCGTACTAGCTCTAAAATTCCACTCTTAGTTATAATGGTGCCACACCATTTCCATCTCATGAACTGGGATGAGAGAGCAGAATCCAGCCCTTAAAACAGCGTATGATAGCCCTGTTTCTACAAAGCTGCCTAGTGCAGGACACATGGCAGCAACCATTGCTAAGGAAATATTGAAGTGCAGATTGTGAGCTGTGACTGGCTTGAAATGCTACCAACCAGAGGAGCAGAAGGGACCAAAAAGATAGTGTCTGGTAGGAAAGGTTTTTTCACATTTTTAAAGAAATGTATCTTTGCAAAGAAATTAGGAGGTTGTCACAATTGTAAAGGTACAAAAGGGGTTATTGGTCCAGCAGCAGCAAACTCGTGCTCCCCTCTTTACTGCAACCAGATTATATAGCTCCTTGGCCTGGCCTGCAGTTGTAACTGCAGCAAATCCAAAGAGCTGAGATGAATTAACAGTGGTCTCCGGTTCAGGAAGAACATTAACCTCCCAAGGCACTTTCGTCCAAATCCATCCCTGGTGTGACATCATTTGAGTTGCATCAGGTTTAATTTTGGCTCAAATATCTGCTCTGGCTTTCACAGAAACAAAACTGTCCTCTTACTTCCGAAGTAAGGGTGGTGAAAGGAATCAGGTCAAAGGAGACTAAACGCTGGATAAAAACCTTGATCCCAGGTAGAAGTTTTGCCTGCTTGGGGACAGTGTTTGGCTGGCTGTGGAAATCATGGGGTAGCTACGATCTACTCCAGACATTGCATAAGTGCCGGTTTAATTTACTGAGAATGTTATTCAAAGCTGAGGATTTAATTCTTCTGAACATTAAATCTTACAGCTGGGTTAAACTACTCTTCATAAGTCACTGCATATTTTTTTCACAGAAGTAAGGGATTTTTTTTCCTTTTTCTGTTCATAAGTCTGGTAGTTCTTTTTCTCTTTTAACTGGATTTTTTTTTTAGATTTTTCTTTTCAATATCCATGCTGTGTGCATGTACTTCCTCCACCACCATCAAATTTTCCAAGGCTATAATCAGCTCCTCTGAAATCTCCAAATATCAGGTTAATTTCAGGATTTGTTCTTAGACAGAGTACCAGCTTTTCATCCCATGTCAAAACTCAATGTATAATCATCCCATTAGAGCAGGAAGAGGTTTTTTGAATTCTGACTCTCTTAAAACTTGTTACACTGCCTGGATTTCACTACATTCCAGACTGAAATTCTTAACAGTTCAGTCTTGTAGTAAAATTGATCATTGCAAATTTTGCTCCAAGTTAATTTAATTAATTACTTTATTATCTTACAAACAGTTCTAAAAATTATTTTTTCAAAAAGGCTCTCCTCTTTAAAAGATGCCTGGAGATTTTCCCCATATACATTTTCTTTCAAACCTACTCTGTCTTACTCTTCAACGGTTTATTTTCTTGTGTGCTCTGCAGGAACTTTTGCAGTTCACTCAACTGAATTCTGGCCGCTGGACCAAGAAGTGTAAAGATGCATAGCTGCAGCACAAATAATTTATTTTTCCACTGGGTTTGTTAACTTCCCATTGCCTCTTTGCTCTTGACTCACAAAGGTACAGATTCTACCTTGAAGAGCAACACCAGAAGGTAGACTGCCTTTTGTTTAAAAATATACAGATGGCTTTTAGTGCTACCCCTGTTGGCATGTGAAGGTCAAATGGGATTGCCTCTTACTTCTCCTGACCTATTCCATCTTTTGAATGCTGTAAAAAAATATGTGCATTGTTAACACAAAGGAAAAATCAACTGTGGAATCTTAACTATTAGTAACAGTGAAAACTTTCATGCCAATAAAGTCACTAAATGTATTCTGAATACCTGGAAGTGGAAAGACTGTTGAGAAAAAGAAAGGATTTATGTAGAGTTTACTAAGAAATATAATCTGCCATAATTTTGAAAGAACCAAGCCAAGTTCAGGAACAATAATATAACCTACTTCAGTTATATTGAAATAGTCTGGTTTGGATTTGTCATGATTTCATAGTAGTAGATAATGTGACCATAATTTTCTCAGTTCAAGTGTCCTGTTAAAATTTTCAGGATTTATTAAGGTATCTTTTTTTATTTCACAAGTATTAATGTTTCTTAAACATTTCGTAAAGAAAGAAGAATGACTCATCACAGTTGCACATAGTATTCAGAATATTATTTTACATTTATTTCCATTTGGCAGAAAAATTAGAAGGTTGTAAACTACATTACTTTAAAGACTTCACTGGAACTGAGTAGCATTATTGTAGCTAAGATCCCCTTCAGAGGAGACAGTAGGAGTAACATCAATGTATTTCACAAATTTCCCAAACTGTTAATTGAATGTAAAGCAATGTTTTATTTCAGCATCCATAAAAGATGACATTATAATTTTTCTCTTGGAATTTTAGTAATTTTTTTGAAACTTCCTTCTTTTAAAAAAAACCCTAATGCTGAAACAAAATTGTATTTGCCCAAAAGGAGTATTTCTTTTTGGCAGAATGAAAGAGTGTTTTAAAAGTCCTTTTGTGCTAACATATAATTAAATTTCCATAGGTTTTTGTTGTTGTTGTTGTTGTTGTTTTTTGTTTGTGGGGTTTTTTTCTTTTCTGAAAAGATCAGCATGAAATAAGGTATAGCCAAATTCTATTCTTTGGTTTGCCAGTGTCATCTAAAATGGACTCTTTAAAAATGAAAGTGACTGTCTTGTATAGATCAGGATTTTTTTCCCCTCCCAGATATCAACAGCGTTCATTGTTGGCATTAACTTGCCCATCTTTCAAATTGCCTGAAAATACAGATGGAACTGATTTAAATCCTTCACACAACCACAGCTGTAGCATGGGAGGCTGTGCTAATGGAAAGGAGGAGGGAATGGGCCTACAGCTCTGTTACTTCTCCCAACAAAACCAAACCTGCAACTTCTGTATGAAGGTCTAAAATCTGTTAATGAAAGTACTGACTCATCTGTTCTTGAATCAAGCCTTCAAATGAGTTTTAGTGCTCTACAAGAGGCAAGAAAAGAACTTTGCCCATTCCAAAGCAATGCCTAAGCTCTGTTTCTTCCAGAACTCAAACAAACTGAAAAGCATTTCTGTGCAACAGCCAACAGAGAACTCTGGGTAATGATGAATGAATAAATATGCTCAGCATCCTGCTTTCCTTCAGAATTCCTGTGTACAGTACACTGTAGCGAATATTTACATTTCAATGCGCAGATTGCTCTTTCAAAGCTGTGTTTTTGAGCCCTGGAGCTGCCCGAGGAGGGTTTGGGCTTTACTGGGGATGCAAGTATGCTATAAAAGAGGGAAGTTTGTTTTTTTTTCCCCTGTCCCAAAACTGTCAGGAATATAACAGTATAACTCCTTTGCTAAGTGAATAGTCAAAGATGCCTCTTTCTTGACAAATCTTCTGAAAGGCATGGCACAATGACACTACTTGAATTTATTTCATTTATTAAAAAGAAATATGACTTCATGTGACAGATATGAGTTGATGCTTTAATAATACATGCTACTGGATGCAAAACAGTGAGATATCTCTACTGTAACCTTTTTCACTCCATTGGAAGAATATAACCTTGTGTTGGGGTGATCTCTCTTTTATCACGTCATTGGTCAATTCACCTAATAAAAAGAGAAAGGACAGCCTAAGCTAGATAGTATCTTAGATTAGATTTCTTTGCAGAGGTTTCTAAATTTGCATGAAGAATGTCATGGTTACTTAAAAATCTATGCAAGTGATTTGCTTGCATAACACTTAAAAATCTATGCAAGGTGATGAACCAATGTACAGTAAAAATGTCTCAAACAGTGTGACTAACTTTTAAGTCTTCTAAGTGGTCTGTGGCACAAAGTGTGTGGATATGCATTTGTCACTGACTGGACAGATTAGATCTTGTTAACCCTTCTGCATTGTAGAAGCACTAATAGGGGCTATAGGGTGTGTATATATACAGGAGTGCATTTCTCTGGGAAAAAAAGTATGTCTTAATATTGTAAAAAAAAAGAAAAAAGGGAAAAAAAAAAGGCATGAAGGTGGTGTTAGACCAAGACAACAGAGAGAAAAATACATTAATGCATTAACCCTATACTACCGTGAATTAACTGAGTTAAAATGATGCAGTGTTTTAAACATATTTTAATTAAACAAGAAACCAGTCAATAACAAAAAAAGAACACCAAACAAACAAAGCAAAACAAAATCTCTAGTTCCTCATCTACAAGGGCTCCTGAGCCACTGGCTCCCTGGAACAGCACAGACCTGTCAGGACTGGTGCAGAACTCCAAGGGGAAGCACAGGTTGCATGAAATAATAATCTGGGAGAAGAACCACAGAGTTAGTTTTATGAACATGGATGAAATGTGCACAAAATAAATGCAGCTGTAATGCCTCTATTTATAGTTCTTTTATTAAAGAACGGGTGTGATGGGTTTGGCTGGGGTAGAGTTAATTTTCTTCACAGTGTCTTGTAAGGGCCAGTGTTTCGGATTTGTGCTGAATGCAGGATTGATGATGTAGAGATGGTTTTGATATTGCTGAGTAGTCTTTACACAGAAACAAGGCCTTTTCTGCTTTCCATACTGCCACACTGGCAAGGAAGTTGGGGATGCAAGGGAGACTGGGAGGAGACATAGCCAGGACAGATGACCCCAACTGTTCAAAGGGATATTCCAGACCACAGGACATCATGCTCAGTATATAAAGTGGGGGGAAGAAGGAGAAAGGGTTTGGAGTGATGGTGTTTATGTTCCCATGTCAGTGTTACTCGTGACAGGACCCTGCTCTCCTGAAGATGGCTGAACACCTGCCTGCTCATGGGAAGAAGTGAATTAATTCCTTGTTTTGCTTTGCTTGTGCACACAGCTTTTGCTTTTTCTATTAAACTGTCTTTATCTCAACCCATGAGTTTTCTAGCTTTTACCCTTCCTATTCCGTTCCCAATCCTGCTGGTGTGGGAGTGAGTGAGTGGCTGTGTAGGGCTTGGTTGTCGGCTGGGTTTAAACCATGACAACCGGTTTAGTTGGATAAGTATGGAATCCTTGCAAGTTATTACTTAGTATAGGCAATATTAAGAGGATAAACCTCTCCTCGATCCAGTAGTCATCTATAGCATCATATTCCCAGAAAAATTCTAGCTTGAAGTGAACAGGGATGCCTAATATTGGAGTGGAATCCAGAGTACTTTCAAGTGAATGGAAAGATTCTCGTTGTCTTCACTGGTGACTGGATTAGGATTTTAAGAAACTATAGGGATTCTGAGAAAGATAAGCCTTTCATTATATTAATTAGATTTCCATTACCAGTTACTGAAATAATTTAAATCTCTGTGTATCAGATACACTTTTTTTAAGTGGCTATAAGAACCTAAGATGTCCCTTTTTGTTTTCTGCCCCTATCTGTTGGATCTATTAGCGTTTCAAAGTAGTTTATTATTTTACATAGATCCAGTATATAAACTCAGGAGAACTTTTATGCTGGCCATGGTATAGCAACACAGCTGAAATGCTGGTATTCTACTCTGTGCAGAGATATAACGCTCAGTAAAAATAAAGGAGACAACCTTTATGTGGCCCTATACAAGGGAGTGAAATGTAGGTACGTGTTATATTCCTCACACTGCAAGAGGTTAACCTTTAATTCTGGGTGTGACCAATTAATTTGACTGAATAGCTTGTGCATTGAAATAAAAACCTTTCAGAGATGTTTGGAGGATAAGAAATCATCTGCTTTCTGAATATGTATTTTCAAATTTTAATTGCATGGTTTACAATTACTTATTTATGTAATTCTGACAGTAGTCCATTGCTGTGCAGAACTGAGAGAAATCCCAGGTCTCCATGCCAAATCATTATTTCTAATATGTTTAAGAACTTTGTTTGTCTACTTTCTGGCATAGAAATCCAGTTGATAAATTAGAAATACGATATTTTATTTGAAATGTTAAGGAAAATAATTTCTGAGAAAAAAGAGGCAAAATTATCTTTGTTATGTTTAGGCTTGCTAGGAGTAAAAATAGATGATTGTCAAATATTCATCAGTGTACACTGGTTTCCATGGAACCTTTCTCTGGTAGAAGCAAAATTTTTGGTCTCCTGAACATGGTAGCACTACACTTATGGACAAAAGGTGTCGCATTTCTGCTTTGCAGTAAAACTGGAGAAAGTCCAGTATGTTGCAAGTGAAGTGGGGCTTATATAAAGCTGTGCTAAATCTGTCTCTGATACTCAGATTCGATGAAGTGTTTTGTTCTTCTAAATTTAATGATCAATTAGGTGGAACTTCCTTTCCTGCTGATGCTCTTTTTAATAGGTACCAAAATATCTTTAGCCTTTTTTCATGTATGAACACCTTGGTAGCAACATGAAGGAACTCAGTGCCTGTAAAATCAAGTTGTCCCCTTCATTATGAGAATTATTTATAGAGATGTTGCAGCAGAAACTCCAAACTTCGTGTTGCAGCTGAAGCCTTCCCTGCTGCTCTCTCTTCTCTTCCCTTTGCCTTTCAAAAACATTGCAGCAATCCTGTTTCTAGAACCACATATTTACATTTTAATTGAAAATTAAATAAAATGTATAACGTATTAGATTAGATTAGTATGAAAGTCATTCCATTAACTTCAGCAAACATATTCCTGCTTTCTATCAAGGTGCAAAAGGGAACAGTTCAGTTCTGGTTAGAAATGCCCTGTACATGCTGGATGGATCTTTTCTGCTGAATAAATAATGTTTCTTTTTATTATAAATAAAAATTTAAAAGATGGCAAATATAAAGGAATAAGTTTATACATTATGATGACAGGCTGTGCTTCCCCGAGATGGTAACTATGTTTATTTCTGATTGAGACCATTTAGCTCTTCTGAAAATTGGTCATTATCTTCGGCCACCTAAACACACAGGGCTGATTTACAGACCTATGATATCAGGTATTTGGAGTTTCTATTGATTTAATGTCTGAAAATCTGGCCTTTTTATTTAGCTGCTAATTGAAGCTAAGCCACTAAAAGATGTCTAGTTTGAGAATTTTGCTTGGGCTCTTGTATACAAATGGTTTTGTAAACCTGGAATAAAAATGGGGAAACTGGGATATCCTGCTTCATTTTACTGGATGTCTCAAATATTTCTTTTTGATTACTTTCACTCACAGTCCTGCTCTATTTTACACAGGTGCACGTGTTGACTTACGGAAAACATGGCAAAGAAACCAAGGGATGCTTTCCAAGGCACAGAACATTGTATGAAAGTTGGAAAGGATCAACATATTTGAAAAGACATTGAACAGGTTTGTATAATATTGCTCTGGAGGTGTGTTAATATACCACTAATGTCCCAAGGTGTTGTTCTTCACCATAATTTACACGTATAGTTTTCAAAATATCTGTACCTGCAGACTCAAGGCAAATGTTTTCAGGAACAAAAATGTTGAACAAAGTATGTTGCCTTGAATATCCACCTATAGAAATAATTGAATGAATCACATTAAAAACACTGGTCTGCATGTGTTCCAGAAGGTTTATTTGCCAAGTACTCAAATACGCATTTTAAAACTTTAATTTGAACTGTGTGTTTTAGATACATAATGATATTAAATGGAAAGACCTATGTTAATACAACATTCAGGCTGAAACGATTCAGTAGGTGGATGTGAAAATGACTGTTTCCCATAATATCAGCATATACAAAATATTCTTAGGGAATAGATTAACAACAGTAGTGAGCAAAACATTTAACCTAAAATGTTGACCTGGTGACATGACCTAATCCTGCAGCCAGATACTTATGCTTCACAATGTAAGCAGTTCTTCCTACTCTGAATGGGCATACATAATGACATTCAAACAGAGACCTTTCTCTATCAGGATTCTGCTACAAGGTTTGTCCATCTTCTCTAGGTGATTACCTATTTTTTAAATTTCCATCTTTACATGTGTGACTCTATGAAATCAATCCTATGTAGCAGGGAGATGCTATTATTCTTGCAGTCAGAGATAATTTTCTTGTTGAAAAACTAAGAAACAGAGAGTCTTTAGGAGGGGAAATTGTCTGTCCCTGTGGGCTTGTCATCTAGGCTTGTGCCATGCTTCAGTAGGTTAGGCATTCATCCTGTGACAGGCAGGAATAAATGTTATGGAGGGATTGGTCTCTCTTTCCTGGCTTTAAAGAAGCACCTAGATGTCTTCTGTATACTAGATACTGGAATTTTCAATGTGTTGAGGAGAATCCTTGTTAAATCACTAATCTAAGGCTGCAGAGAAAAATCTGTGGTGCTGGGTCTTGTCTGCTAGAAGCTCATGTTCTCCCCCTTGTGTGTTCTGATCTTTCTTAAGGATGGCCACCTTAAGTGATGTTTGTTTCACTGACATTTAGCATTTCCTGAGGCTGCCTGTGGTTGTAACTATGCAAATTTCATTGAGGATTTAATAATAGACTAGCCACATGTGTGTGGGGAGAGAAGCGCACACAGACTTTTTTTATTCCCCCTAATGTTGGATGTTTGGGTAACAACTTGCCCAAAAGTTCTTCAGCTTGAAGAACTTGATGGTCTGGTTCTTTCTCTTTTCCAAAGAACGTAAAAGTTTAATAGCTATTCAGCTAGTAAGTGTTATATTTCTTGTGGAAAATATGAAAAAAATGGGAATATGGAAAAGGCTTTTTGCAAAAGCGCTAGTTATTAGTCTTGCCCTACTCCTGCTGATGATGAGTGCCCAGTAACTTCAATGAGAGAAACATTAATTCATTGTCAGTATGGATTTTTAGCTGTTCCATACTTCTGCATTGAGCATGTAATTTTTGTACCAACATGACTATTAGTTTAGAGTGGTGTGGGTTTTGGAAAGACATTTTTGTGAATTTGCTTATTCTGATATAAATAGACTGATTTGACATTTAGTGGTGTAAATAATATTCTGTGTCTAGACAAGTCTTTTACAAACAACCTATCCAGGTTTACCAAACAAATAGTCCACCATAATCTTCTCTGTTACCTCCACAACAGCAGACTTTTAGTCCAGTATGTCTCTGATTCAAAACCAAGTATTATTCTTAAGACAAACAAGGGTAACTCTGTTTAATACAGTGCGCCTGATTTAAAGCTCATCACAGTTATTGTGTGCATTTCTATTAATTCCCATGGGCTTTGGATTAGGTTGTAGATTGTGAGAGTTTCAGAAGCATGTGAGTAAAATAACTCACAAATACTGATGTGTTTTGTTGTAGCTTCCTTTTTCCACACATTTCAACACTCATAACTCTTCTCTATAAAGTCAGACCACCATCAGGCAGAAATTTAAGAATACGAAGTTTCGCTTCAAGAAGTGAGTGTTTTCAGAAAGCTGTGAATGCATTAAAGTAGTGTCATAACATGGAAACTATCTTGCAATCTGAACCACTGTTGTCAGTGATGTTACCTGCTATAATTAACTTATCAAAGTGAGTTGAAATGCTTATTCACTCTGACACTTCAGAAAAACTGGCTTAAGCATCAGATCAAGTAGGCAAAATACCTTCATATTTTGTCCTCATGATGATTTCAGTATCACAAAACGGATGCACTGTGACGTTTTAAGTTCCCTTTTGCATCTGCAAAGTGTTATCCTTTATTAAAGAGTAATCACTTGCCAATTGGATTTGAAGACCATACAAGAAAAAATGAGCACCTGAAAGGAAAGTACATAAATGTTGACTTTGAAATAGGTTAACCAAATAAACCCAAAATGACTTAGTCATTTTGTCCGTGAAAAGTATTCACACTGATATCATGCATGTCATAATTGATTCTGAAAAAAAAAAAAAAAAACCCTAAAAGCCGAAAAGTGTCATTGTAGTTATCATGTATTCTCACTTCTTGATTCCAATGTCTTTCGATGTATGTCTATGACTTCTGTGATAGTGATAGGGAAACTTTACCAAATGGACCATTTTTGGGACCATTCACCACTCACATTTAGTGAAAATTCCTAAGACTGTATTGTGGTCATTGCTAGTTTAAGTAGATTTCTTTCCAACATAGTCCCAAGGGGGTTAGCTGAAACACTGGTATTTTTCCATAAGGTGGAGAAAAGATTGCTTAAAGCGTTATGAACTAAACACACAAAAAGTCATGGTGGCAAAGCAAAAAGCAGCAGCAGAGGAAGCAGCAGTTAACATCTGGCTAACCGGGTTGCTCAGGCTAGTGAAGCCTGAATGGCAGAGATCTCCTGTAACAGCACCCATGTGCGATGTACATTGGTGTTGCTGAGGAGTTTAGCTAACATGCTATTTTAAAGAAAGCTAGCAGAGATCTCTCTTAGCAACCAAGGGTGCAGTTTCACATTACACCTAATACAGTGTGACTGCAGGCTGCTAAGAGTATGAGCAGTCCCCATCCATTACCCGCAACTGTAACTTCCCACACTCCTCCTTCCTTTCAGTCTGGTGATTGTGTGGCCAAAGGGCAAAACGCTTCAGCTTTCTGATCTGAGGGAAAACAAATCTTTTTCCTTCTTTCTCTTCTTCTTTTTTTTTCTTTTTTTTCCCTCCTACTTTTTCTTTTGTCCTTGTTTTTTCTTTCTCTTTACTGTGAAGGAAGAATATTTGTCAGAGCAGCAAACCAAGCGATCTCCACTTGCAGCTGTGTGACTACACGAACCGGGGTAAATGTAGGGGTGGAAACCCACAGCTGGGCCAGGAGAGTTGTTTGAAGTGGTCCCAGATAACATACCAGATTTACCAGTTAGGGAGGAATCAAGTTCAGACCTAGCTTGCAGCTATACCACAATCAGTAGCTATGATGACATTAGATAAAGCTGTGTTATACTCAAGCTTAAGGTCAATTTTATTCTCTTTTCAGCACATTTCCACATCAGGCTACTACATGACTCTTCAACTCCAGAGAATATTCTCACATGAGAGGGCTTGTTATTGTATTCTTTATCCCCAAAAGGGAACTAAAATATAGGTTTAAGTGTTTTCTTGAATCAGGATTTGGAATCACATCCTGCTGTAGCAGGATTACTTATTGTTCCAGAAATGTGGTTTGTTTGTCTCCTCTGATACATCTGTGGCCAGTGAGTCAGAATGGCTTTGAGAAGGGGATAAATTTTAAACAATCCAAGTTTTCTTGCTTTTAAAATGCAAAATAATTGACATCATTGAAAATACCTGAATCCCTCCAAATATGAATAGCTCAGCAGACCTGCTGGATTTATGATCTCATGCAATGCTTCTGTTTCAATATGAAATTTGAAATGTGGCCTGAACATGACTGATTTCTTCTTACTAATATCTAAGATTCCTTTTGATCTCAACATACTTCTAAGAAAGGATAAAGGATTTGTCCAAATCCAGAATCCTTTAAGGAAGACACCGTAATGGAAATACAGAAAGAAGTGTGCAGGCAAAAAGTCAAATTAGATATCTGGTAGGATAAAGGAAATATTCCCATTTTTTGCAAGTGGAAGAATGCAGGAGAACAGGAATTTACATTGGAAGCCCCAGGAGGAACAGGAATTGAATCCAGGCATTTTGAATGCCAGCCCAGAGATTCATCTTTCCTTCTTATTTAAGGAGAAAAAAAAAATGAACAGGGAAAAAATTCCAGTTTTGTTTGATTTTCTGAGATTTTAAAATGTTTTTCCCATTCATAAAAACCAAAAGCTTTTGAAAATTTATAAGTACAAGCCTAAAGATTCTCTTCTGGCATACTGTATTTTTAATGACTTGTACAAACTGAAAGTTTCACCAAGAAAGCCTGACCTCTGATTTTCCTCTTCCTGTTGCTTTTCTGTAATCTTCAGGGCGTTTTATGGTGTGTCCCTAGGATACTTACAATCTCGCAGGCAGCTTTTAGCACCATCGTACAGCACAGACGGTTAAGCAGTGTACTCTTGATAGGTATTGTCCTGATGTAAATGAGCTGTGGCAGCAAATCCCAACTTTTATATCTCACATCCCATGCTGGCAGTCCAATCATTGGACCTTACGCTATCCTAGGGCAAATGAATCAGGGATTCTCCTTTCAGTGGGAGGTGTCATCCTCGTCAAAACTAGGAGCACAGTCTCAGCTGTCACGGTGGGGGCAGTAAAAGTGGTTTCTGGGAGTGTTTCAGATACAGTTTTTTAAAACTAAAAACTTAAGCTGGAAGATGCCCATGGAGTTGTGTTAATGAGCAGTTCTTTGTTTTTAATGAAGAGACACCGATACTGTGTGCAGGGCATGAGGAGACAGACAGATTGCTGCCTAATTAATTCCCCAGGATAGATTCGAGCTGTGCAGAGTCCATATCAGCCTGGGATATGCAGAGAGAAAAAAGCTACACCCGGCCCTGTTGCATGTCCTTCACACGGGGACTTGCTACTTAAGAGCTCCTTTACTTCAGAGGAACTATAGCTGTTTAGGGGCGTGAAATAGCTGTGAACAAGGAAGGAATGTGATACAAATTGTTCTATGCAGAACTCAAACTTGGCTTGTCACTGCCTCTGCATGTGCTTCTGCCACTGCCATTTGCTAAGTCTCGCAACAAAATGCCTGAATTATGCGTTTTTACATTCCCTGCATAGCTAAACCATGCCACTGACTTCAACCGAAGTAATTTTGACCTCATGAATGCATTACAAATGGTTTATTAGGGGACCACCAGGGGTTGCAGGAGCAGATGGCTGCTCAAACTGGAGCTCCAAGGAGATAATGATATGATTTGCAGATATCATTGCTCCCTATCTTCTTCTACTTAGGGGACAACTAGGAAAAACTGTACTATCTCTTCTCCTAGTCTCTCACCCCCTCACCAAAAAAGAAAAAAATTCTGGGAGATCTTTGCACAGAAGAGCACACAATGCCTGTATTACCAGAGATGGTTGCTGCAGGGAGAAAGAAGGCATAAAGACCAGGAGAGGGAAAATGACAAAACCAAGCCCAGTTACCAGAGAGTCTTAGAGGAGTTAACACCAGAAAGATATCAAAAAAGCAGATCTCTGAAAATCCTTTTTAGAGGTGAGGATTTGTGTGGTTAAATCTGATGGAAGGATTTAGTGGAAAGGGTCACTGGTCTAAAAAAGTAAGAGAAGCGGAAAATCTTTCAGCAAGGAACAAAGCTGCAAAATAAATCAAGATTAGATCAAGAGTAAAACCAGAAGGAGATTGTAGAAAAAAATAATAGAAGAAAAACTAATATAAGAGCAAGGAGAGGAAGTTTACAGGAGGTGTAAAGAGGGGAGTTCCTATTAAATACTTCAGGCGAGATCTTCACTTCTTTGTGCAACTGGAAACAAATCCAGCAATCACTGTAGACTGAGGCCAGAAAACTCTCTGTACCTCTGCCAAGAAATTAATAACATGAAGATTACACTCTTCTAAACAGAAGGATAAGATTCTGAAGAAGACTGTAGCATTTTTGCAGAGAGGATATAAACCAGAAATGTTTCAGGGTTCATTGCTGTCTGCTTTAAGGGAGCAGGAAGAAGTGAGCAATATTATGGCCTCCATTAGGACAGCAAATATAAAATACAGCATTTTCCTTCCAAATACCTTATTTTATATCAAAGACACATCATTAAAAAAAAAAAAAAAAAGGAAGAGATTAAATCCCTGAAGTACTGAATGGTGTTGGAAAACTGTGTAGAAATACGAGCTGAATCTGATGTAGACATCAAGCGACAGCACCACGATACTGCATAGCAAACTTATAGCTGAAATAAAGATGAAATTTAAGAAGGCTACAAATTAAAAACCAAAAAAGTCACGGATGGATTTGATTAAGACCTCAGAACAATGTGAAGGAGAGAATAAGAAGTGGAAGGTGAAACATCCCAGGAAATAATAGAGATTAAACTGAACGCCTGGAAAGGGATGTGGGAAAAGGGATTTACTGAAGCTGGAAGGAAAGCACTGGGAAGGTGAAAGTGCAATCAGAGCAGAGAAGTGAGACAAGATGCCAGTCTTCAACAAATATATGACAGGCCACAGCTTCACCCATGTTTTCAGCCAAGAACCTCCACTGCTCCCTTGAGAATGGGCTAGCAACCCCTTCCCTAGAAGAGGACTAGGGAAATCGAATTTTTATCCTTTTTCTGCAGTAAGGAATATATACATTTCTGTGAAGGTGACGAGGGGAATGGATTAAACAGTCAGGAAATGCTGACAGGGAAGTAAATTCAGGCTAATTGTGACTTCCATCAGCAATTTTAGGGCTCCAATATGTACTAGAAAATACTTTGGAAAAAAAAAAAAGGAACCACATTGGCATACATACATTGGCCACATACATTGGCAAGACCTAGAAGGAAGCAAGATTTTCAGTGGTTCTTTTAGAGAATGAAATTAGTAATAAACTAAAATCCTTATTGTTGAATATTCAAAGTTTTATAAGTATTTGTAAGACTTAAGTTGAGAGAAGAAGAGCTATGCCTTGAAAATAAATAAAAAAAAGAGTAAAATAGTAGTGGTAGAATGATAGAACCAATATTTTGCCATTACAAGAAAAAAAACCCACATTTAAAAAGCATGGAAACTGAGCCTTGCTCTTTCTTGAGTGAGAGAGGTGTGTGCCAGTTTTACTGGCTCAGTTTATTGTGTGTCTAAAAATCAGGTCACTAGATGAAGGATGTAGATGCTTCTGATAAAAAGTTACCTAAACAGAAAATTAACAAAAACTCCTACCTTAAATATTTCCTCCTTCTTTTTCATTTTCTTTGCCTAGCTTTTTAGTTTTCTTACAGGAAAGAGGAAGTTACTTTCCTGGAGGAATTTTAATAAAGTCCTACTTTCAGTTGATGAGAGATCAGGATAGATGAGTACTGTCCAGGACAGAAAATTTAGAAAGGTTACAAATTTCTTAAAAGCACTGAATAAGAGTAATATCTGGAGTGTGATGAATCATGATTTTAGAAACTGCATTTATTATTTCATACTACATACCACATGTATCTTATAATGACTCGAAGGATAAGTCTTGCTATATCAACTTACCACTAAATCTCTAGCAGTGATCAGAGGGTCTGAAAACTTCCTGATAGATCTGGTCTGGGAAACCATTTGGATTCAAGCAAGCTGATACTCATAGAAGCTGAGGGTGGTTTCCTTATGTGACCAATTAGAAGAACCAGGGAGTGATCCTCAGAAATATTTAGAAGCCAGTGGTAAAAGTCCATAAAAAATGGAACATGTGCTGGCAAGAACAAGAATCAAGTGGCATTATTGTCTGTAAAGCTTCCTTTCTGTAGAAGCCCAGAAATAAAAGGGACAACATTTAATAAAGGCCTCTTTTAGAAAGCGTAATTTCAAAGAAAGGAGTGGATATGCCCTTAAAAACCTAAGATAACTGGAGAAGCAGTCCATGAGGGCTTAAAGGCTGAGCTTTACAAAAGCTTTAAGTAGTATTTTCACTCCCATATTAATGGGCATTTAATGTGATCAGGCCAGGAGAAGATGATGCTTCTCTAAGAAAGGAAGCAGGGAGAAATGTAGCATGTAAAGTGAAGGAAGCATATGGCAACTGTTTGTTTTACAGGTTTTTGCAAAGGTATTAGCAGATTGGGAAATGAATACCAGTGACCATACAGTACAAGGTGTTTGTAATCTTACTTGTTAAGATTGTTTTAGACAGATGAGTTGTGTACAGCAAAAGGAATGTCTCATTGCACTGTTGCTATTGTTGCCATTGTACTTTTTGTATGGGATCAAGTTTTGCCCTCAGAGGCAGTAGATATAATTGGGGTGAGGTACAAATGCAGACTTTACACATCCAGGAAGATGAATCTGGAACGTTTTGTTAAACTGGAGGTATTCAAATTGATGACAATAATAAACAATAATTAAATACATACTACCACTGCAGTACCATCATATTTGTGAATCTAATTTTGTAACCTGTTGTTTACAGCCTTATGCAGCCCTGGATTCGCTGTGACCATCCACCTGTTGTCCCCCTGAGAGCTGGGGTATTGCTGTCTGTGGCCTATCTGCTCCAACAGCGAGGAAGGAGGCTGGCTGCTCCAGGCTACACCTCCCCTCCACTCTCCTGGCTTGCGGCTCTACCGATTCTCCTAGGGAAGCATCATCACACAGCAAAGCTTTTGTGTACATGGTCACTGGCTACCAGAAGGGAAAAGTGGAATGAAAAGGTTGGTCTGAGGAAAGGATTGTTCTGCACCCCAGCTGGTGGAGAGGAGGTAGTTGCTGCACTTTCCTGTAGCTTGAAGAGATGCTTGTTCAGCCCCCACTGAGCTTGGACTACCTAGGTGTAAAGGCTACTGAGGGAAGAATACCCCTTCCCACCACCTCTGGAACCCCACTGACTTCCTATTCAGAAAGCTTGACATTGCTATGATATTGTTAATGGGGGAGAAGTATTATTAAAATAACCTTGCAGCCTATAATTGAACATTGCCCTGAGGGAAGTCCACTACTGGATGGGACAAAAGATGTCAGGTTGAATTGCTACAGGAGAAGCAAAGAAGAGGAACAGATACTAAGAAGTAACAGATCCTGACCTCTGAGGCAAGTAAAAGTTCATTATCCACTTTGCCTAACCTAGCCTTTTCTTTATTATTATTAAAGAAAAAGCAAATCCACAACCATACTTAGGGGGTTTACCTACATGAGATGCTTACATCATAAGCATTTCTCCTTAATATTCCCCTTTTAAACCTCTAATACCTTCAACTCCATGTAGTTCCTGCGCATCACTTCCGTTTGGCCACCATTGTGGTTTGCTTGTGTTTCAGTCTCCCAATGACTTTTTAAAATGTCAACTTGTATTTCTTCTTTTCACCCTAAAGACAGTGTCCTCCTGCAGTCTATGAGACCCTGCTTAGGAGGGTGTGAACAGCTAGCAATGGCAAGTGATGGCAAAATGCGGATAGCAGTAATTATCCTAGAGAGTGGTAATGCCTTGGGCCTGTTCCAAACTTGCAGACAAGGCAACTGAAGTCCCAGCTAGTCATACCCTATAGAAAAAGACTGTATACGATTGAGCAAAAACTCTGTATGAGCACTGCAGTGTGGGACAGATTCTTGGAATAGTTTCCTGTGGAAAATTTGATTGCTGGTGCACACTGTCTTCCATCCAAAGTATCCATGGCAATATAAAATATGTTGCAGCTTGAATATGGAGAGAGAAGTTGAGGCTGGAGTGAAGACAGTTTAAACAGGAAATTCACATTTCAAAATGCTGTATATGTAAAACAACTCCTTTTTCACTGGTTTCTGTCTCAGAGGCTGCTGTTGTTTAGCTTGTCTTCTTATTATTTGCTTTTATAATAGCCTATATATTTACAAAGGATCAGTCTACTACAAGCCTCATTTAATGTCCATTTGCTACCATTTGCACCACATTACAAACTCATTTACAAAGTGAATATGAAAACAAATGTGAGCCCTACGGAAAGCCTCGCAGAGCCAGTGTGTGATTGCAGCCGTACGTAACAGCTCATAAATGGTGCTGGCTAGAGACTGCTTAAGTACTACAGCACAGGAGCTTGTCATTTCCTTAACCAGATTGCAGCATCTGTATTTCTCTTGCCCTTTTCCTGGCGCTGTTAAGCCAGAGAATTCTTTCTAGAGCAGTCATCCTAAAAGCCAAATAGCTCCTCTGGAACAGTTCACAGTGCTGTCATCTTTAAAATATGCCATTGTGCTGTAAAGCACCCTTAAGGGCTGCAGCATTCTGTCTTCCCTACTAACACTGAGGCACAGAGGAAAATCAAAACCGGAGTCTCTGAAACAGTTGCACTGGCAGGTGAGCTGCAGTAGCAAAGGCAGAATTTTAACAAATAAGTTCTTATGTTCTCAGCCATCACGCTGGAACCCTCTATGTCCCAGCTGTCTTCATCTGCAGATCCATTCACTATCCACCCGCCCTGAGCTCCATTTCACCACAGTCCGGCGTGTGCCTCTGGAGGACTGAAGATCACATAACACTTTTGCACGTATGAGTGCACGCGTGATGTGCAATGAAGTGCCTGAGTTCAGAGATCCAGCCACACTACCAGGGAATAAGGCCTTTCTTCAAGGTTGTTCCCTTACATACGGGAGCTTAGCAAAAGATGCCTCATTCACCTTGCAAACAAGCAGCCTCAAAAGGCATGTATCAAAATCAACCTCGGTCGCTTTTGGATAATCGTTCATTTTTTGTTTAAATCTTGAACTTGGTTCATGAAACGTGAGTTCTGAGAGAGTCCCATGTGGCTGAGCAGCACTGACTCACCTCGAACATCAGAACTGATGAAGAATGTGAAAGATTCAGGAAAAGACAAATCCATCCCTAGGAGCAGAGCTGCATACAATTACATGTGTTTTGCTCACTAGAATCAATCATCTTGAAGAGAAAAAACAAAGCCGAGAGAACACCTAGTGCAACTAAACTAAATTAAACACTTATTCTCTTTTATGCAGCTTAACCACATTGATTGTGTGAATCTTTAATGCTTATCCAACAGATATGAAAAATATCCAGCGTACTTAAAGTGGATGGAAGAACTCCTGCTAACTTGATTGGGTTGATACTTGAGGTGTTGGGTGAAAACCAAATTTGTACAGCCAAATTAGGGATAATAAACAGAATGCTGTCTTTTGTCATAACAAATGCCCTGTGAGTATCAGTAGCCATTATGCCTTAGATCATCAAATGGGATTTGGACCTTTAGTTTAATGGCACACGCTTACACTTATCAGGAACCCTCCCACTGAGCAACCTGATAAGTGTTCCCCATTGAGCAACCTGCTAATTTTTCATCTGATGCTTTTCTCATATTCGTAGAGAAAATGCAAAGTCAGACTTTTGGTTTTATGGCTGAATGTAAGTTCTCTGTTTTGCAGCCTTTCGTGTAGGACTCTTTCTTTTCCAGTCAGAAGTTTCATTAGGCCCAGTCCTGACAGAGAATGCAGGCAAGACTCCCACTGTTTTCAATGCTGAAATATGTTTAGTGCTTATAAAACCTGAAGAAAAGCAAAT
>NW_020955595.1:521203-526555 GCF_003031625.1 Empidonax traillii | reverse complement strand
CAGCAACTTATTCTGAATCATGAATCAAATGGACAAAGCCCCTTGTCCTCATGCCAGGCAAGCACACCAGATGCAGTACCCACTAGATGTCAAGAGGTTTATTTTTCATCTCTTCAGTGCTGCTCGGAACCACGTAAATCTCTGCTACCTGATACTCAAAGTATTTCCAGAAGTACTCTAAACAGATGATACACAGGAAAGGCAGTGTGCAGCTGCTAGAGTCAGAATGCTCTGCAGAGACTGGGCTTCAGAAATCTGAGTATCACCACATCACTCTGCAAAAGCAAGTAACAAGTTTCAGCCACTCACCTAGAAATGCCAGTTGGTCCTTTGCTGAGCTCATACACACCAGGCTTGCTTAGGATGTAGAAGGGAAAAGAGACATCAGAAAGATAAACAACAAGAAACTATCTCAGACTGAGCAGCACAGACTACATTTGCTGCAGGCCTCGAGTAGGGAAATTTTTCTTTAAAAAAGAAAAGAAAATTTAAAAAGGGAAGCAATAATGTCCCAGAGATAGAGGTCAGAGTAAGGCAGCAAGGAGTGCTGCAGAAGCAAATGAGTGTGTGTGCACTTCCTGTCTTTCCTTTCACCAAAGGCTCAATACACAGTTTTAGGGCTCTAGAGATAAATAAAACAGGGATGTTAGAGGGAACCTAAAGGAGACAACCACACAAGACTGCACTCGGATCACTACATATGCATTTATAGGCATACTGAGTAAGAAAATTCTACCAAGATAGCCAAACTGAAGAATATTTAATTTTCATTATCTCTAACTTCACCATACACCACCACACTTGGTCACACTTCATGCCAAACTTATTCTGAGAAGATGTCCAATAATTATTATTCCTGGCTTACACAGCTACACCAAAGCTATAAAAGCCAGTTAACAGACTTGGACTCTCCTGATAATATGCTCAGCCCAGGATAAAGGGTTGAAAGTCCACATTTTCTACTGAAATTTCTTCCAAAGGCATGGCAGTTGTGTGTGAAAAAGGAACTCTTTTTCCAGCAGATTCCCACCAACCATAATGACAGAAAAACTGCAGGAGGGACAGTTAAGTCAGCAGTGTACTCACTCTATCACATCTGCCTCAGGAACTCTGCGCTCCACCTGAAAGGTAACAAGAGAGTGCACATTGAATATTAAATATTTAAGTACCTGGCACACTCTAGTCAAATGGAACTAAAGGTCTGCTCTAGTGACTCTGCATAGCCACACACTGATATGCCAGTGGGAAAACATAACTCTGGACAATCCATGAGCAGTAACAACCCACCTGCTCCCTCCATGCCACAAAAACTCTCAAATGCAGCTACCATTGCAGGCTGTTTTTTACCAATCAACTGCCCCCTAAAGGACATTGATTTCTAACTTATTTGGATTTATTATAATACTTGCTATTTGTCAACTGCAACCAAGAAAATTCTTAACCTTGCATTTACTAAAATATCCTTACGTAAGTAAAAATCTAGGTTAACTTTAGGATGGATGAACAAACCCCAGGCCTCAGTCAGTGAGCAAAACACAAGAAAAGCCAAACATAGCCAGAGCTGATGCTGTAAAATTGTCTGCACAGCTGAGATAGCTGGTTTTTGTTAAAACAAAAGACAGAGTAGTTTAATCCAGCCTTGGCTACCATTTTGGTTATCTCAGGGATTTCTGCTTCTCTGCTCTGAGCTCAGAGTGCTGAGATGCAAGGAGGTACTGCACTGCACCAGCAAGAGGATTAAAATACAGTACTATATAGATACCAGGGCTCTGCCCCAGAGAAAGGAGAACCTTCCCAGACCATCTTAAATTCTTCCAAGCATTTGAAATAAGTCTAGCTTAGAAAAAAGTGCCCACGATTTATTTTTTTTTCCCAAGAAGGAAACTGCCTTCTTTCTGCAAAGAGCACAATAATCTTCATCTGCTGACGGGACATTAGGTGTATAAAACAAATTCTATACTCTTTGCCTGCAACAAGACAGATATCCCAGCTGAGGAAAACAAAAAGAGCTCAATGCTTATTAGGACATTGCATCGTTCTGAATATTCAGGAGAACATATTCTTTCAGCTCTGTGAAAAAAACCAGTAGTTATGACCAGGTTAAATAGAAGAACAGCAATTTTTCTGTTTGCCATTATATGCAAGATAGTTGTAAATTCTGTTTCGTAAAAGCCCATAGTTCAGCTCAGCTGTTTTTAATTGTTTTTAAACAACAGACCATATTCTAAAGTACTTTTTATCCTTTTTATCATTTTTATCATTTGAAGTTTAATCATGGATGAGATTCTGCTAGTTACCGTGTAATTTTTACCTCTGATGGCTTTTCAAAGACAAATTGCTTTTGAGTGTGAGGCTGATCTTTCCTCATCCATGCTGGTCTAGCACCTGCAGGGGCAAGGCTGCTCACCACAGGTGCCTTAGGTGCTAAAGCAAAGAGAGAAAAAAAAGAAGGATCACTCGAAATAGAATATCATCATACAAGAAATATAGTTAGGAAGAGCTTACAGAATCATTGCTTGGAGTATTCTCCTCTGCTTGTCAGAGACTCCAGGAAACAGCCAAACTTAAGACTAGTTAAGACTTAAAACTGCACAGGAACTGAAATTTTTTAAAACATATTCATTATATCCATAGACAAACAAAAACGAAAGCATCATTTTATCAGAAAGGATGGCATCCAGAACCTTTCAATTCTATAACAAACACCTATGACATGCCAGAAGAAATTGTCCCATGAAGCTAAACTACTTTCCTCTGTGTCTTTTTTTTTTTTTTTTTAAAGAAAAAAAGAGAAAAACACTTTTATTAAAACAGGGTTTTAAAATTAGGAATTATGGAAGAGGAACTCAGGCATATGACTTCATATGTTTTCTTTATACATGCAAACAGGCTTTAAAAGAGGCCTGACACAAAGTCTTAATTCTATATAATTCAAAAGATGGGAAAATTTCTATTTTTTAAATCCCCTTAGGAATAGATAGAATAAAATGCACCTGTAAATAAAATTTACAGGCCAAATGCACAAATTGTAATAGCTGGCTACAATTTTTCATTACTAAAAAAAAAAAAAAATCAGCTTGCCTAGGATGCTCAGTCTGCAAAGATATGGGAGCTTTATGGGAAATTGAATCAGGTGAGCAGAACACAGTGTTTTAAGCACTTTCACAAAAACACACCAGTTCCTCTTACAAGACTGGGAACATACAAAGTGGTCTCCTGCCTCTGCATGCTTTGGTTTCAACGTTTGTTAAAAACAACTATGATGTTAACTCAAGTCCTTTCAAGTAGCTCTTTATCTTGCAACATTTTCACCGTGAAAAGGTAAACGAAGGCACATACTGTGTTTTACGAATCAAAAGTGACTACTGATTCTCACACAAGTCAGCTCTACCAAGTCCTGTTCACCTCATTCATCTCACCGGGAGATGAGCACAGTACGCTCGCCTCGGTGTGCACGTTGGCAACACATCCGTACCCTGCGTTCTGCACCCAAAAGGGGCTCACGTATTAATTTTACTCAAAAACTGGGCTCGGACACCTGCAGTTCAGTTACCGAGGGGTGCGGGGGAAGCGGGGCCACCCCTGAGAGCGGCGCATCCGGAGGCCGGGCCCGCCGCCCGGCGCTCGCTGCCGCGCCCAGGCCGGCAGTGTTCTCCCCGCCGTCTGTAGGGAAGGGGAAAGGCAGACCCTGCGCTTCCCACAGGGCCGGGCCCGCCCCGGGCGCCGCACAGCGCTGGCGAGGCGGCTGTCGGGGCTCCTTACCTGCGGGCCGCCCCGCCGGGCCGCCGGCCCAGCCGCCCTGCACTCGGGCCCGCAGCCGCCGCTCCGCCATCCCGGCGCTGCCTCAGCCCAGCCTAGCCCGGCCCAGCGCTCCGCTCCGCCGTCGGAGGGCCCCAGAGGCCCGGCTGAACCTGCGGCCGGCCAGCCCCGGTGCCAGCCCTGTGCTCCGCCCTCCGGCCACGACACGCACGGGAAGAGTTGGAGTTAAAGGCTCCCTGTCCCCGGGACCGCAGGAGCAGGCACCCAACTCGCCTCCCACCCTGCTCCGGCTCTTGCGTTGCACCGGTGACAAAAACTCCCTTGGAAGCAGAGGTGCAAGGGGACGAGGCTGATACCAACAGAAACGCCCTCCTGTTTTCTGTCAGGTGCCAAGGATATTCCCAAGCACACAGGCAGCTATTAAGTACACACTACCTCAATCACTAAGGTGAAAGGCGTTCAAAATCGAAGTCAGTGCAATTTAGGTTAAGTTTTTACCTGAATTTTACTTAAAGTTAGCAAGTCTCTGCTGCAGCTTAGAAAATAAAAGACCTGAGCAGAAGCACGAGAATAGGAATTCAAACTGCAGCATGCTCAACATAACAATACATGGTGACTAAAGGCTCTGAGAACCCCCTTTACGGGGACACCCCTCCATCTGTGCCAGTTGGATGAGCATACTATTCCCTGACATACCTTTCCAAGCACCTTCAATAGTTAGCAAATTTTTATTTGGAGATAATTATTTCTTATTAATAGCTTAATTAACAGTTCTAACAAAATTTATTTTGTGTTCCAGTGATTTTAAAATACCAGCACTGTTAAATCATAGAATATCCCGAGTTGGAAGGGACCCACAAGGATCATCTTAAGTCCAGCTCCTGGTGCTGCACAGGATAGCCCCAAAAATCACACCATGTGTTTGAGAGTGTTGTCCAAACACTTTCTTGAACTCTGGCAGGCTTGGTGCCGTGACGATTTCCATGGCAAGACTGTTCCAGTGCCTAACCACCCTCTGGTGCCAACCCTGTTCCTAATATCCAACCTAAACCTCCCCTGACTCAGCTTCAGGCCACTCCCTCGGGTCCTGTCACTGGTCACCAGCAAAAAGAGACTGGTACCTACCCTTCTGCTTCCCCTTACAAGGATGCTGAAGACCACACTGAAGACCACAGTCTTCTCTTCCCCAGGCTGAACAGACCAAGTTCTTGTATGGCTTCCCCTCAAGGCCCTTCACCATTTTCACTGCCTCCTTTGGACACTCTCCAACAGCTTTATATCTTACAAGGTGGCACCAAAAACTGTATACAGGACTCGAGGTGAGGCCACACTAGTGCAGAGTAGAGCGGGACAATCACCTCCCTTGACTGGCCAGTGATGCTGTGCCAGATGCAGCCCAGACAGGGAGTAGGTAACAGCCAGGAAAACAGACTAACAAAAGCTTTGGTTTTGGCATGTAAAAGTACAGTAATTTTCACTGTGTTATTATACATGATAAAGGACAATCAGGCATGTGAATGTACAGGCAAACATTTTAAAGAAAAAGAAAAACACATTAAAGAGTTGGAGTAATTTCCATTTTATTTGTTTTAC
>NW_020955595.1:489848-520341 GCF_003031625.1 Empidonax traillii | reverse complement strand
ACAGCCAGGAAAACAGACTAACAAAAGCTTTGGTTTTGGCATGTAAAAGTACAGTAATTTTCACTGTGTTATTATACATGATAAAGGACAATCAGGCATGTGAATGTACAGGCAAACATTTTAAAGAAAAAGAAAAACACATTAAAGAGTTGGAGTAATTTCCATTTTATTTGTTTTACAAAGTCAGAAACATACAGATTTTTTAGACCAATGCTTCCACATCAGATACAGAGCAATCCAAATCATGTGCTCTTACAGAACTAATACCACTGACTTTACCATCCCTGTTCCAAAAAATTAATAAAACTATGGGATAGGATCTGCATCTCAGATTTGATCAGCACCATTGCATCGGTATTCAGGTTTTTTCAATGTACAGAAATGTTAGCCCCAAATCATGTCTCAGTGCAACACATCTTACTTTAAAATCAGAGCTTGAAATTATTCTTTGAGGGATAGAAAACAACCTCCCCTCTTCAATCACAGGAAGTCACCACAGAAAACAGTGGTAGCTGTTTGAAATGTCATTTGCCTTGCAAGTTTTCCACATTTTATTTTTATAAAAAGGAATGTTAGAGATCAAAATCTTTAAATAAAGAGTAGCTAAGTAGAGAAGACAGTAGTGCAGACTTCTCACATGTACTCTGATCCCTGTGTCCTGGAGTCACATAACTTAAGACTCACTGGAGCATTCCATTTTAGAACAGAACCATGAAACAAATCAAGACTAAATTAAAAATGTTCTACATTTAAGGAAGTTTACTGGTTCTCATTTTTAAAGCTACCTAAATATTCAGGATTCACATTTCAAAAGGCCTCACCAAAAAGACAGACTTATATTCTTAAAAAGAATTTAATCACCATGCAAGGAGAGTAACTCATTTCAAGCTCTGTATTTAAAGTACCCATAATCTTTTACCTAGCAACCAGCACGTAACATGTAACTTGTGACATTTATCTACATTGTGTTATCACCATCTATTACAAAGAGCAGGCACCGAACTTTTAAAAATGTTATTACAAATTGTGAAGATTACATATTACTGAAAAGGTAGAATCCATATTCAAGACCCAAGAATTTAGCTGCTTTTTGCAATGTTATTTTATGTATATATTTATAGATGAGCTATTACACTTATTTTGGTTTTTGGCCCATTTCCCTCAAGTTCATTATCAAAAATATCACACTGGACCATGTGAGCAGGGGAGCATTCATGAGCTGGCTGACATGGCAGAATCCTTGGAAGTACCCAAAACCTGAGCTGAGAAAGAGGTCAATACTCTGGAAATAGTGCTAGGTTACCTTTTTAAATAAATATGCTCTCTTCCCTCTCCTGCCCACCTCTGAGTACTACTCTTTTTCTTCCCTCCACCCATGAGCACAATACATAGATGTGATGGACACGATATAACCAAGATGTTCCTCAACGTTGTGATGTCTGGTCAAAGTCCATGAAAGTATTTCTTAAAGCACAGTGCAATTTTAGTTCAAAGCACTTCCCCCCTCATAACATCTATAAACAAATAAAGCCTATTTTTAAATCAATATTGAAAGTCAACAGTCTTGTTTCACCTGTATCCTGAAAACAAGACTGTTTTGCCTGTTAGAAAGTTCACCTACAATTGAAGATGTTTAAAACATTAGGTCTACTTGATGCTGCAGCATGTTATGGAACCTGCAGGAGTCCTAGGCTTCCAAGTTGTCTCCAACTTACTTCTGCTTCATTTTTTTCAAAGAACGAGCTCGTATTTGTTTGTTTACTTTCATGAGTAAGTTAATGGCAGTACATGTAGGCAGAAGAGAGAAGACCCATCCCTAAAAAAGAATAAAACAAAAAGGAGGGCGTGAGGTCTCAGCATTTTACAGCCTGTACTAAAGACTCTTTTTCCATAATAAACACAAAGGACATTCCAGACCCTTACATTTTCCAAGGTGACTTACCATGAGTGCATGAGGTAGGCACCCATTGGTCCGGGACTGCAGGCCTACCGTGCTCAAGGCAGCTCTGACATACGTTTCAGGACTGGGCTTATCGAAGGTCGGCGTGCGAATTTTCGACATTTTTGTTGCCACATAATATGGTAGAACACTCTGCACATAGGAAAAATCATGTTAAGTAGAGCATGCTTTCAGATTAACTTACAGATCCATCAAGGAACTAAAGTAATTGGAAATCAGATAACCTGATTCTAGCTTAAGCCAGCCTTATTTTCAATTCTAAGACCACAATGGGATGACAGTGTAAGATCAAAAACTTTTTTAATCAGATAACCTGTGGGTCATATTTGGACATAGTTCAGTGGTCTGTTGACAGTCGGCCTCCCCAGCTGAAGCCCTAGAAAAACTGCTCCTGCAAATGTATGGTTGAAAAGCTGTTTTTACAATTTGCCTTGCAAGTACAAAACTTCATTCCAAGTGTTTAACAGAAAACGCTCTACTGTTGCTTCTCTGTAGTAAACCCCCAGTGTTTGCTTGGGAAGGAGGCACAGAATCCAAGACAGGGATTTTATAGTAACCACTCTGTAGTTTGGTACAGAGACAAATGGGAAGGCAAGGAGGAGTAAGAAGTAAAGAGAACACCAGGAGACTTGAAACTGTGTAACTCCACAGCAGGGCTCAGAGGATGGAGGAGACTATCAGTACCAGAATGGAAGACCTCGAGGACATTAGGAAGGATGAAGAAACATAGAGCAATGGGCTTTTATAGCAATGTTTGGAACTAACAGAAAAAGTGACGGTGGGTCTCATAACTGCCCATAAAGGAAACGCAAGAGGAAACAGCATGGGTATATTGTCAATGGAGGGATGTTGATAGCACAAAGGCATGTCCGTGGTACAGCAAGGTAAGACCTGGGGTATCTGAAACCACATTCTATCTATTCCCAGCTCATGCTACTGGAGAAGAAAAGGGAAATGCACTTATACTTGTACAGTAGGAAGCAATGCTCTTTTCTGATAGTCATGGCTTTGGCAATGCTTTCAACTTGTCCTCAGTTTAGGCCTCTAAAAATGTAATCAAAAAAGCTCTGATCTGTAGCCACTTATATATTAAACATACCATATCTCACAGGCTTAGAAAGGTTGGAACTTTACCAACACTTTGAAAAAGACCTCCTAAGACACTGTTAGTGGTTCTACTCGTGATTCAATACATAATGTCAGTATTGCCCATCTAGTGAGCACTATCATTCATGTACCTTTAGAGCAGATATCTGAAAAGTATGCATCCACTTCTCCTACACTCATGGATCTCCAAATACTACCCCAAGACTCGGTATATTTTGGCAAGTTGCAGTTTGTAGACCTGCTTCCCCATGTTAGTCTCTTAAAGAACAGCAACCACACGTTTGACCTCAGAAACATTTACTATCCCACTCAGCAGCATAGCATAGGGGGAAAGGACTCCTTCAGTTCTTATTAAGAGCTTATCCATGCCATAGCCATGCACATTTCAACAGGAATTTGACCACCAAAACCAGGAAACATTGGTATGTCTGCTCATTTCTTCACCTTAGAAAATCAAAACCCTGCCCTTCTCTATATAAATCATCATCATGGCTACGCTTTGCAAACGAAGATTTGAGAAGGGCTCTACCCACGCTTGCTACAAGCGCGCTGATGGCTAAAAAGGCCAATGCGAGATAGACAAGTCCGGTTGCAGAACGTACAGCAGAAAGACTCCCCAGGTGATATCGATGAGACGCAATTCTTTCTGCGTTGCCTTTTTTCCTCGAGAGTGATCCTGTGTATGTTCTCAAAAGCAGCAGCAGCGTTATAGATGGTGTGTCTCCAGGCCTCCCAATTGGAGGCCAGGGTAGACCAATGGTGGTGATCAATATGGCCAAGGCTGAGGGACTGTTTCAGGCAGTCCTTGTATCTCCTCTTTGGGCCTCCTCTCTTGCGGCAGCCAGTGGCAAGTTCCCCATAGAACACAATCTTAGGGAGGCGATGGTCCTGCATCCTGGAGACGTGCCCTGCCCAGCGCAGCTGTGTTCTCAGCAGCATGGCCTCAATGCTTGTGACTGCTGCCTGTTCAAGGACAGACATGTTGGTCACGTAGTCAGTCCAGTGGATGTTCAGGATTGTACAGAGGTAGCACTGATGGAACTGTTCTAAGAGACGCAAGTGGTGCCGGTAAGTGACCCATGATTCAGATCCATATAAAAGAGTAGACAGTACAATGGCTCTGTAAACACTGATCTTAGTACTTTTCTTCAGGTGTTTGTTTTGCCACACTCTTTTATGGAGTTTACCAAAAGCACTGTACGCCTTTGCTAACCTGTTGTCTATTTCTGCATCAATCTTACCGTCTGAAGAGATGATGCTTCCCAGGTAATTAAACTGCTGAACTGATTGGAGCTCTGTTTCACCAATGGTGACATGAGGATGATGGGAGACTTCCTGAGGTGCAGGCTGATATAAAACTTGTGTTTTCTTCAAGCTGACTTCCAGACCAAAAAGCTCAGCAGCCTCTGCAAAGCAGGATGTTAAACGCTGCAGAGCTACTTCTGTGTGGGCGACGAGGGCGGCATCATCAGCGTAAAGCAGCTCACAGACAAGATGATTTAAGGTCTTAGTGTGGGCCTTCAGTCGCCTTAGGTTGAAAAGGCTCCCATCGGTACGATATCAAATGTAGACACCATTTTCATCATCGAGGTCTGCCGTGGCCCTTTGGAGCATCATGCTGAAGAAGATCGTGAATAAGGTTGGTGCGAGAACGCAGCCTTGCTTCACACCATTAGCTATTAGAAACGGCTCAGAAAGTGCGTCCCTGTATCTGACTTGACCGTGCTGGTCCTCATGAAGTGAGATGATCATTTTGAGGAACTTGGGAGGACATCCTAAACGTTCCAAAATCTGCCACAGACCTTTTCTGCTCACAGTATCGAAAGCCTTGGTGAGATCAACAAAGGTAACATAGAGTCCTTTGTTCTGTTCCCTGCACTTCTCTTGCAGTTGTCTGAGAACAAATACCATATCTGTGGTACCTCTGTTGGCTTGGAAACCACACTGGCTTTCAGGTAGAAGATCTTCTGCTATGGCGGGAATTAATCTGTTCAAAAGAATTCTTGCAAGGATTTTACCAGCAATGGAGAGCAGAGTAATACCTTGGTAATTTGAGCAGTCTGATTTATCTCCTTTCCTCTTGTACAAGGTGATGATGACAGTGTCACGAACGTCTGAAGGCAGTTCACCTCATTCCCAGCAGCGCACCACAAATTCGTGAAACTTAACATGGAGTGCTTGGCCACCCGTGCTTCCAGATTTCAGGTGGGATTCCATCAACCCCAGCTGCCTTGCCAATTTTCACCTGCTGTATTGCTTAAGAGTTTCTCCCATGATGGGGGCAGTATCCAGTTCAGTTTTCATTGGTAGTTGTGAAATGTACTGCATTGCTGAGTCTTGAACTACACGGCTAGTACTGAAGAGAGTCTGAAAGTGTTCAGACCATCGATTCAAAATGGAAACTTTATCTGTGAGAAGCGTTTGGCCATCTGCACTGAGTAAAGGGCTTTGAACCTGGTGTATAGGACCGTAGGCTGTTTTCAGAGCCTCATAGAATCCCCTGTAGTCACCTGTATCTGTGCATAGTTGGATTTTTTCTGCTAGATTGGTCCACCACTTGTTCTGGATGTCACGAAGTTTCTGTTGGAGTTTGCTGCATGTGAGTCAAATGGCTGCTTTTGTTATATGACAAGATGGCTGAGCAAGGTGGGCTTGGTGAGCAGTTCTCTTCTTACTCAGCAATTCCTGGATCTCATGATTGTTTTCATCAAACCAGTCCTTGTTTTTCTAGAAGGAAAACCGTAAGGATTCTTCAGAGGACTGCAGAATGCTATTTTTAATAAGTTGCCAAAGCGCTTCAGGAGAGGGATCTGTGGAATGAACTTCGAGCCTGGACTGAAGATTTGCCTGGAAACTGTCTCTCACTGCAGCTCTTTGAAGATTGTTGACTTGAAGTCTCCTTCTAGGAATACCGCCCTTTTTAGGTTTGAACTTAAGGTGGAGGTTAAGTTTACAGCGCACAAGGCAATGATCTGTTTGGCATTCTGGACTAGGCATCACATGGGTGAGACGAACACTGCGGATATCTCTCTGTCGGACCAAGATATAATCAACGAGGTGCCAGTGCTTGGACCTAGGATGCATCCAGGTTGTCTTCAGAATATATTTCTGCTGAAAGATAGTGTTGGTGATGGTAAGCTGCTGCTCAGCGCAAAACTCTAGCAGAAGGTGACCATTATCATTGCAGTTCCCAACACCATACTTGCCTAGTACTCCTTTCCAGGCTTCCGAGTTCTTTCCTACTTTGGCGTTGAAATCACCAAGGATAATGATCTTATCATCTGCAGGAACCCTTTGGATAAGGCAGCGTAGGTCGTTGTAGAATTTATCTTTTTCAGCAGGGTCAGCTTGGAGAGTTGGGGCATATATACTAAAGAGAACAGTATGTTGCTTGTTGTGTAGTGGGAGGCGTAATCAGAATGACCAGTCGGCAGATTTTCGAGTTCAGAGGCAATAGAGTTTTTAATCATGAAGCCAACTCCTCAGAGATGCCTTTCAGATCTGGGTTTACCTGACCAGTAGAGTGTATAACCGGCACCATGTTCTCTAAGGCTGCCTTCCTCATGGAGACGAACTTCACTGAGAGCAGCACTGTCGATGTTGAGTCATGACAGTTCATAGGCAATTAGAGCAGAGCGATGCTCAGGATGTCCACTGTTGGCAGTATCAAGCATGGTTCTGATGTTCCAGCATGCGAGTGTTAATTTGAGTACACCTTTGGAGGCAGGTGTGTGCCTTTTACTCTTAATCTTTATTTAACCGCAAATATAAATAGGACTTAAAAAAAAATACACTGCATGAGTCCACTTTCAAATGGAAAGGAAAAACATGGAGACCTAAATTTCAGAAGTATAAGCAGTTACCATTCCCTTTAAAGTCACCAAAAGCCACATATGCTTGGATGAGAAAACTACTCATTCTGTTACTGTAATAGCACAGGTACCTCATTTTAGCTCCAGATTGTGAACCTCATCTATTTTTCAGATTACACTTCTAAACTGAATCTTTAAGTTTGGTGTTTTTAAAAAAATTAAAATGTTAAGCTTCTTATTCACCACCAAATTATATCTGCAACATCCCCACACTCGGTGGCACAACAGTTATGATTTATCCTATATCTTCCTCTGCTCAAAACAGACTTCAAAAGTGAACTGCATTACCCAGTTAAGCCACTGGATAGCATGAAGGGGCAAAAAACTGTGCATGAGGATACTTGAAAAAGCAAGCATATAGTACCACTACTGGATTTATCCACAGATTTCAAGGCACACAGAAGCATAGGATTACACTTCAGTGTTTTCCTTCTCCCAACTGCACTCCAGAAAACACAAAGACAGGTATGTCCTTTCAGATACATTAGATTTACCATCTTCCTATAAACTGGGCCTTATTTTAACAGTTATCAAGAGACCTGTTGAATCTATTTAGTTTTCCCCCCTTCTTCCTTCCCATAAGGAACTTAGACATTCATGCACCATATCTAAAACTGGCATAACAGAATAAAACAAAAATTCACTGCCCAAAGCATTTCAGCATTTTACATTCAGAGAAATATAACTCACACTGACCAAATAACTGTCTTTATTCAGGGAAAGCCTAGCCTGCACTGCAGTACGATGAGTCTTGCTCACTTGAAACACTTGCTACTGCTTACAGCTCTGATGCTTATTAAAATTGACTTAGAATTAGGTTCTTGAATATCGTATGGATGTAAGAAGTCAGATCTCAAGTCCTGAACAACTGCACGACAGTAAGTCCCCCCAGAATCAGAACAGCTTGTTTACACATTTTCATCACCTAATTTACCTTACTTTTAAGATATGTAAAAGATCTGAACTCTCAGATGTTGCCAAAGAAGTTTCCTACTGTTTCCTATATGGAGAAGAAGAGAGTGGGGGACATAAAGGGGAAATGTAAGAATTGCATTAACCAAGGTTGACCTGTATGGAAAGCTAAAAGGCAAAGCTAAAAAACTTTGCAGGAAGACAATGCCATTAGACATCAGTTCGGTAATGTTGGAGGTGAGAAAGACCACGAGGAAATGGAGACAGCGTATGCATTGTGGAAGAATCAAGGAAAAGAAGAGGTTTCGTTTCAAGACTGGAAGAACAACCCTGTCAACACCACTGCCTGTGACAATACCAATATTTGAGGACTTTGTCATGGTAGCTTTGTTAAAATCATAAAACCTATTAGTAGGTTGTCTCTCCCATTTTTCCCTCCTGGACTTGAGGCCTAGCAGGCATAGAGACAGTGTTCCAATGGTCAGTGTACCAGGTGGTACTGACCAATCATGTTTTCCCCGGTTATCTCCTCCCTTGTCCCTACCTCCTAATGTTTATTCATTCACCCTTGTCCAACCATTGTTAGTGGATTTGCATGCTCCGCCCCATCCCCACCCACCTTCCAGACCCTTCTCTACCTAACCCTATAAAACCCACCATTTTGTATTAATAAAGTTGGATCAGCCCTTGGCTGTGAAGGTGTTCAGATGTGTGTTGTGTGTCTCTTCTTGGGCTGCGTCACAGCTTGAACCTAACCTTCCAGTTTCCACTGCTAGCTTCTTCTAACGTCTACAAGCTAGCCACAAGAACCCCTGACGCTGGTCTGTTCCTTTCCTCATTTCAAAACTGTGACAAATGGAGCCCAACCTGTGGGGCTAGCTTGTGGACTCTCTGTTTCAAGAGGATCTGCACGGCTTCAACTGGGCGACAACTGCAGGGGTGTACGAGAGACCCTGCAGCTCCGGCAGTTTCCTCTGGACGAGACTGGGCATCACGTCCCCCCTCACCGGTCAGAGCAGGCGTTCGTCGGGAGAGGTGAGCGTCCGGGGCATTCCCTACCCTCCGTCCCCACGTCCAAACCCCCAAGTTCTTCAATTCAGCTGTACCATCTCCAAATTATGGGCTTGACACTTCACAAGCCAGAAAGGCCGCTTTATAAGAGAATCCGTGCCTTGATTGAAATACACGGCCACAAGTATGACAAGGCTTCGTTAAAAACACTGGCTACTTGGCTTCATTTACATAAAACCTGTGTCCCTGAAGAAATAACTCTCAAACACTGGGACAAAATTGGCTCTGCAATGTGGAAAGCTGAAAAAAAAGGGGACAAATTAGCTGGGAAAGGATTAATAGCATGGTGACTGATTTTAATGCTACTGCAAGCCAAAGAGAAAGCTGCTCAGATGAACTCCACCCCGAAAGCAGCTATTCCCCAGTCTCAAGATGGCGGCGATTGTGCTCTTCTTGCTGTGTCACCTTCACCACCCCACAAGATGGAGGGCAATACCACCTTGGGTGCAGGGAGGCAAAATGGCGGCGGGGACTCGGATCACTGCATGCATGGTGGCGAATTACCCTGCGTTGGGAGACATCACCTTCTCGGACAGCTGCAGCGGGGAGGAGCTAAGGGTGGGGATCGTTGGGAGGGTGTGGGGGTGGACCCACCAGCATACACCTCCCACCGCATGATGTCACCAACACCATTCTCCACCCACCAGAACATCACATCAGCCACTCCCCCTCCTTTCAAACATGGCTCTGACCACGCCCCCTCCGGTCCCCTCTGGAACTCACCTTCCAGTTCAGACCTAGTAAACATCCGGTGTCATGGCGCTGCCCATGGATCAGGGTCTGAGGCCTACCCATCCTTACCGGCACCTCACACTGACACAACAACTATACCCTCCTATCAGCCTCCGCCGATGCTGCACGGGCCTGCTCCAACGGCCGAGGAGCCACCTGGTACCACCTGCGGCTTTTCGGCAGCTTTCCCTGAAATCCCTTCAATCCCACTATTCACTTTCCACTCAAACCACTACTTCATTTCATCAGCCATCACCTAAAACACTCACAACATCTTATACACAGACATCATCCACAGAAAACATCACTGACGCAGAAGAGGAGGATCAAGCTTGCATCACTACACCACCTCCTCTTACCAGCATAATCAAGCAAGCAAAACACAAGCCACTTACACCTGCCAAAAGGCTTATCTTCAAAAAAGTCTCCATTACAGCATCTAGTACTCAAACATCCACACCTTTAACATCTACTACAAAACACACTGAACATAAAAGTACCTCAGTATCTGAGGCAGGTACATGCACTGAAGGTACTGATGACACACACATTTTTGCAGCTGCCACGCCTATCCAGGGCCATTTAACACCAGGGCCCTGGATAGATGTCACACACCAGGTAGTGGAAGCACATGAACGTGCTTGGAAAAGCTTTCAAGATCAAGCAATTTTGGCAGGAGATCTAGAAATGCTTCATGCCTTTCCAGTTTACACATCTGACAGAGGACCTCCTGAATGGAGGCCCTTTTCCTACCCAATCATGAAAGATGTTAAGAAGGCTATAACTGACTATGGGTTAAACTCACCTTTTACTATGGGACTTACGGATTCTTTTTCCCAAGCATTCACTCTTACACCTAATGACATCTGCCTAATAGCAAGGGCCTGGCTGCCTGTTATACAATACTCTGCCTTTGAAGCAGAGTGGCGGGCACTGATTAAAAAACATGCTAAAGAAGGTGGGAATTTTGGAGGTAAGCCATATGCACAAACAGTGGACATGATGTTTGGAGAGGGCAATTATTCATCCAACACAGACCAAGCTAGAATACGCAGAGAGATCCTAGATAAGGCCAAGGATCTTGCATACAAGGCCATCAAGAAGGTAGCAAAAGTTACTACTCCAACTCCTTCCTATGCCCTTATTTTCTAGGGGGTCAAAGAGCCTTTCTTAGACTTTGCTACCAGACTAAAAGAGGCAATACAAAAACAAATTGCAGACGAACAATCACAGGAGGTTCTCTTTAAGTCTTTGGTGGTGGAGAGGGCTAATGAGGAATGTAGAAAGCTCCTCAGGCCTCTAAAAAATACCACCTTGTTAGAGATGATAGAGGCATGCAGGAATGTTGGCTCACCACAAGAAAAAATCAGGCTAATGATGTGTGCTGCCCAGGGAAAATGTTTTAAATGTGGTCAATCAGGTCATCTTCAGGGCAACTGCCCACAATCTCCAAAACCTAACTGGCAACAACCAAAATTCAATTGTCAACGATGTGGCGAGGGAAAGCACTGGACCTCCCAATGCTGATCCCTAACGGATATTAACAATGAACCCTTGCCACCCAAATCTCCAAATTTACAAAATAAGAGAAAAGTCACCTTTGCCACTCCTCCTCCATCATGAAAAGACTTTAACACTGACAATCAGGGAAACTCCCAGGGGAGCACCATGAGGGGCGCTCAGACACCAAATGCCTCCCTCCAAGATCAGTGCCACTGCCAGCCCACCTTCACAAGGACACAATCCGACTCCAACTTAATGATACATGAACTCCATTAAATAGTATCTCCAAAATACCTCTACACATATGTGTTCCAACCCTCACCCTCGGTTCTGAAGAAACCACAATTCAAGTTACACCATTAACAAGTTAGTGGAAAATTCCTTGGTGTTTACTGAAATTTCTTTAAATTATCGAGCTGCTATCAATCTGTTTTTATTGACTCAAAGCCCTGGTTATCAGGAATTTGAAAATTTCTGTTGTTTCAACTTTTCTGATCCCTCGTCATCTAGTCACTATGTTTTTTATGGGATTGCTGGATTAAGAAATCTGGTTAAGGCTGCACGTGCACCTGAAAATTTTTATTCCACAGATATTTTTGATGGGCTACGGTTGCCCTCGCTTCCAAATTGGCTAAAACAAGTATGTTTAATTTGTCTTTCTGCATCTTTCACTTATCTCTCTTCATACCTAAAAGGAGTCATTACTAAGTGTGTATTTCCAGTTCATTTAAAAAACAAGAAAGGAGGAGATGTTGGAGGTGAGAAAGACCACGAGGAAATAGAGACAGCATATGCATTGTGGAAGAATCAAGGAAAGGAAGAGGTTTCGTTTGAAGACTGGAAGAACAACCCTGTCAACACCACTGCCTGTGATAATACCAATATTTGAGGACTTTGTCGTGGTAGCTTTGTTAAAATCATAAAACCTCTTAGTAGGTTGTCTCTCCCATTTTTCCCTCCTGGACTTGAAGCCTAGCAGGCATAGAGACAGTGTTCCAATGGTCAGTGTACCAGGTGGTACTGCCCAATCATGTTTTCCCTGGTTATCTCCTCCCTTGTCCCTACCTCCTAATGTTTATTCATTCACCCTCGTCCAACCATTGTTAGTGGATTTGCATGCTCCGCCCCATCTCCACCCACCTTCCAGACCCTTCTCTACCTAGCCCTATAAAACCCACCATTTTGTATTAATAAAGTTGGATCAGCCCTTGGCTGTGAAGGTGTTCAGATGTGTGTTGTGTGTCTCTTCTTGGGCTGCATCACAGCTCGAACCTAACCTTCCAGTTTCCATCGCTAGCTTCTTCTAACATCTACAAGCTAGCCACAGGAACCCCTGACACTGGTCTGCTCCCTTCCCTTTTTCAAAACTGTGACACGGTAACAGCACACTTTTGTGAATACCTGGAAAGAGAGTTAGGCCTGTTCAGTGAGCTAAAAATGAAGCTGGTGGTGGCCTTTTACCTGCCTAAAGTTATTTCAGTGGTACTTATGAAGATAAGCCCCAAACTCTTCTTGGTAGAATAACAAGAGCCAATTTTGGCTGCAGACTGTCAGACTGGATGCTAGGGAGAAAGCCTTTTTGCTAAGAGAGCGGTACTGTACTCAAACAGGCTGTCCAGAGAGTTCACCGCATCCCTGCACTTGAAGGTTTCCAAATTTGGCTGGATAAAGCCATGACTAGCCCATGAGATAGTGTCAGCAGCAATCCCACTGCTAATTGCCAGGCAATCCAACTGCTGGGAGAGCAGGAGTTAAGTTAGAAAACTTTTTTAGAGATCCTTTTAAATTAACATTTTCATGATTCTGTGATCTGATTTTTTATGTAGAGGATACAGTAAAAGAAAACAGGTAGGGAAAGTATCTACTGTAACACTTTTGCTATGCACAAAGTATATAGAGAAAATGCCAGTCACTAACTGAAGTTACAAAAGGGACTAAATTAAATAGACCAAGAACCAAGCAATATTTTCAGACATAGTAAAAGAGCAAAGGTTTCAGAAAGTCTGCATAAATCTTTCAGTGAGACATCTTTCCCAAAAAGTCTCAGGAAAAGTCCTCGTCAACTTATTCTTCATTCCTTTTCTTTTGCCTCTTTTCTCCACGTAAACACACACAGAATTTTAGACCATGCAAATACTGTACTGATCCTGTAAAATTAAGTAGACGTGTCAGCAAGAAGAGTATATTTTTAATCTAAAGATGGCTACACTGCAACAAAAGCACTATGTTACTATCAGAACTAATCCTCCTCAGGAGGTATTCTTCTTGTACAAGACTGATATACTTTATGTTGAAAGTAAGAGACTGGTAAAAACCAGCATTTTCTTACACTTTTCACACAGTGGTACTTTGCAGGTATTGGCATGGCAAAAGTTAACTGGTTTAAATGATGATCTCAGCTGGAAGGGTAAGATTGGAATTAAAAGTGCTACACTTCTGAAGGTCACAGAGATTAACTTCAAAAAAAAAGTAAGAGGGATCCAGTCTTCCTAAGGGATTGAAGGAGATACATCAGCTAGTCTTCACAGGAAGGTACTTGTAATATTCATTAGTGGTTTATAGTGACTTAGGCTGAAACAAGAGAACAAGGACACGGACTGCAATAAAATTAGCATAACAAATTGAAGCTGTGACAGCTATCGATCATCAGAACCAGATAACTCAATGGCAATTCATTGCCTACACTTAGGGAATAAAGAACAGTGCTGTCAGGAATTCAGCACCCTTAGCCAACACTGGAGTCACAAAAAGACAGCTTAGCACAACCTGTGAAGCTTTGTACAGGAAAACACAAGTGTAGATAAAGAATGCTACATTTAATTCTTGATTTGTTTATAATCTTAAAAATTAAGACACTTAAACCCCTTTTCCTGGCTTATCTATACTCAAAAGCTAGAAAATCTTTTCTAGACCATACAAATTCATACTGTGTTTAATGTCTTTAGTTAAGCATGAGTTACTGGGTTATTTACCTTTCCAGTTTCAATATGTACTCCAAAGTTGTAAACAGACAGTACCTGCTCCTCCTTTTTCTCCTCTCAAACTCATAGAATACTATTTAGACAAAATTTGGGGAGGAGGTGACAAATGCTCACATAAACAAGACATCTCAAAGATGTAACACTTGTATCTCCCGCAAGCATCTGTCCCTAAGTACTCTCACACTGAGGTAGCTATGAGCAGCCTTACCTAAGAAAACACCAGAAAACAGAGGTGCCACAAAACACACCCCAAAAATTCACACCATCTCTATTGCCAGTGAAGCTATGTGTTAAAGGAGTCTGTGCCTCACAGTTTGTAGGTAGACTTCAGCAGGAAAGAAGTCCTCCCAGAAGACTTCATATTACTGATATACGAAAGAGAGATATTGTATCAGTTCCTTCAGTCCCATTTTGAGACTGTGATCACAGATTGAGAGAAGGCCACACAGCAGGTAGATGAAATGGATCGGAAAAACAGCTGCCTGATAAGGAAGCTAAATCTGCAAGTAATACAATTTGAAACACACTGGGGAGGTAGAAATAATATAGGAGGGTAAAAATGAAGAGAAAGCTGTAACGACCTTGCCATGTGGTAAACACTGACCCATTGCCAGAAGTTTGAGGCTGAAGCCCTGTGAGAAGAGAAACTAACGAGGAGACAAAAAGCACTACAAGTTACTCCAGCTTAATCCAATGCAAGAACTGAGAGCATACAAAACCACCCTGTATGGTGAAACTGTACCTGTTCAGAGTGATACCGTTTTATGCATCCTTCATGGCTGTGCATTGGTTTAGCTAAAGGACATCGCAGAGTGCTAGGGCACAGAAACAAGCACTCAGAGGAGAAGGTATGCTTTCAGAGCTGTACTTCAAGTTATAATGTTGCAAGTTATAATGTTACCAGTGCAAAACCAAAGTCAAGCAGTTAGAATGCTTTCAGGGTCCACCTTAGCTAGCTCCCTCTCCACTGCCAACAGACCCCAAAATAAAGAGTGTTCCTGAAGATGTTTAGTAAAAGTTAAATCTATGTTTACAAGAGGTTCCCATTAAAGGGTCAACGACTGCATGGGAATAACTCACCCAGCAATTGTCTTTTTTCTTAATCCAATTCACCCTCAGGAACTGGGTCAAGACATTTCCTGGTAGTAAGTTCTCATTTTGCTAAGTATGCTTAAAGGAAAAAAACAATCTAGCACAAAAACAGTCAAAAAGGTAACACAGCCTTAAGCTGGTAAAAACTTCCCTGTAGTATTAGCCAGTAACAAAAGTTGTGCTCTCAAGAGTGCAGATGGTTTTGAGAACTGCCACACAGAACAGAGGAATGACAGACATGGACATAGCTTAATCCTGTTCGTAAGATCCCTAAATGAATTTTAGAAAGACAAACCATGTCTTCACAGTACGATCTTATACCACCTTTATCAAACTTACTCTTGTTCTAGAGAGAACAGGTTTAATCAGCAATGAAAAGTTCAGTGTTTGTGGCCAAAGCTGGAAATTTCAACTTTGGAAGCAAAAACTAAGAGTATATGAGAAGTGATATTAAAGCAAAATCCCATAAAGCTGTGAGAAATTGGTATGGTTTGCTTTTATGCCTCATAAAATATAATTAAAACCACGGAAGGTAAAAAAATGGGGGGGGGGCATGAAACAAGACTCAATAGTAATATGAAAAATTAGATCAGTTCATTACACATAAAGGATATTTGAGGCTTTTGTTCATTCTTCAACTATGCTTATACTTGTAGTTGATTCACTGATACTGCAGGGACTTTACTATTCTAGACTTTTCAGCTGTTACCCATGGAATGTCTGTACAAACACATTCCATAAGTGTATTCCAGTAGATGAAATCGCATAAAGGTATATTCTACAGAGTTGGACCGTTTTATGGAACACATTATACATAAAGGTTCAATTAGTATCATGAGCTAAACATCCAAACCAAACCCACACAAAAACAAACCATGTTTTTTGTTGCTCCAAGACCCATTGTTTCCAAGTAAGAAAGCTGCTAATGGGATCAAAAGAAATGCTTATCCTTAATCTGTGACACACTCATGAATAAGAGAATATGCTGATTCCTTTTTGTTACCAAGACACCAATGTTGCTGTGGTAACCACACTTACATGAAACAAACTACTCACCTGCACAATAATGCCCTTGCTCTTGTATTCTGCATGGAGGCCTCGGGAGAAGTAATCCACAAAAACCTAGAGAGAAAAGAAGGGAAGCATGCAGCATGCTACATGTTAAAATGCAAACTCTTTTTTGAAACACATTTGAATTACTCTTTAGGGTTCCAGTTTTCAAAGTGAAAAACCTTCGTTTCTCATTGAAACTTCGCATATAAGAGCAATGCCATTCAAATAGAAACCCTATGTTTATGAGGTACTTTTACAGAAGCGAGGCTCAATCTAAGCAAATTTAGAAAAAGGAACTAGATTTGTTACATAAATCCTAGTTAAAAAAAAAAAAAGGAAAATAAGACTTTAATGTTCACATTGTTCACTACTTATGTCATCTCCTTACACTTTTTCAAGAGTAATTTAAGTGAGTTTCTCTTGTGCATGGTTTTCAGAACATAGTGTTTAAACACTTGGTCTTCTGCCTTTAAGCTTTTAAGAATGCCACCCTCTGGTGTTACTTCTTCCTAGTCCTCAAGGTTCTCAAGGTCAAGAATCTCCACAGATTCTCTTCCAAACTTCTAGAAGTTTTAGAAATTACAAGACTCAAAATTCAAAGAAAAGTCAGAGGGCTTAAAAGGTGGATGTTAGTACCTGCCTTAAAGATGCCCTCAAAGCTCATTCAGCCACCTCTACAACCACGCCAGGAAATATTGTCCTAAGAATCCAAGGCTACTCAGAAGTTCAAACCAGTGTAGATTCCCACTTCCTGAGTTCTTCTAAACCACCTTTTCACTTTTCCCTCCTGCAGTCCAGTGAGACAAACTATCAGGTTTTGCTCTGGTTTCCTATTTTAATGAAACGATACAATCAACTAGGATGAATGGAGTACCTCCAATTGAATGAACTAAGCTATCTTATCCACGCTTGAAGCTAAGATAAATACTAAATAAATTAGTTCAAGTATTAAAGAGCAGTTTCTTCAGACCAGTTTCAAACAGCAAAGCTCTAGTACTGCACCTGCTTTACAGTCTTCCTTTGGTCATCATGTCATCCCTGGTTTAAAAAAGTCCTAATTGAAACCGGCACTTGAAGTTGGCAGTGCCCAGTGTTTCTCCTTTCAAGGTCATCCCACTGCACTCAGCCACAAGAAACAACAGAAACATTCCCATGGCACTGGGCTATTTCTATGGACACTCTTCTGAGCATACTCAAGACCTGAAAGAAAACTAGGTTTTGCTGGGTAGCAAATAGGTCCTTTTATTCTTCATCTTCAAGTTGCATGTAGAACCTAGAAGGAAGCTTCTTAAACCGAAAAAGCTTATCTGCTGTCCAGCTGTTCTTTCCTTCTCCCTTTCCTATAAGTTTGTAGTGAAATTCAGCATACAACATGAACAAGTCTGAAAGTCTAGTCTAGAGCAAGTACTGAAGTGAGCTGGCCATCCTCTCACAACAATAAGGCATGTGCATAAATACGCAAATATCTCAGTACAGTCCCTGAACAAAGCTGCCAGGTCTATGTGTGATAATTGACCAGAGTATACTGATAATCTATTAAAAAGAACTATATTATGTTAATAGAAGTGCTTTGATCATTCACATTTCTAACTATTCCTCCATGACCAAAATTCTGATATTAGGCACTGCTCCAAATACAGAGACACAGCATAAAAAGACTAGTTGCAAAGAGCTTGCAATAAAGAGAATGTTCATTTCACATGAGAAGAAAAAGCAACTTCCAGTATAAAAATAAGCTTTGGAGTTTTTCTTCTTGAAGCATTTCTTTCAAGACAAGTTAGGTTTTCTACTTCCAGATGCTCAAGTCCACCAAAAACCTTGAATTTAAAGAATGCTCTTTAAGTAAACATTCCTTGAATAAGCAGACAAGCATTGCATTTGAGAAAATTTCTTCTCCTTGGATATCCACATATCCAATACCAAACCCAAACACTAAAGACATGACAAGGGAAGGAGGAGAAGGTATAATCATATTTCACTTCTCATTAGCATTAACACAGGTAGATAGGTAAACCTGTCAAAAAATAGCACTATGATCCCTTTAAAAGTGTCTCATTTCATTGTAAACTAGGGAATTCTCCACAAGAAGGTTAAAGAGTTGGACTGCATCTGTTCCTGCTATTTAGTCAAAGTCATTGACTTGGACCTGAAGGATACTACGCTTTAAAACCTCTTTATATAGATGGGGGGGGAAACCAGCCTAGAAACTGCAGATACAGTCTTTCTATAGATACATTAGGGGAGTCACTTTCATGCTTACTAACCTTGCTGTGGTAGAAGATGAACAGTGCTGAGAATAGGCAGATTACTTGACCTGTAATTTACTTTCCCATTGAAAAAAAGACTAACCAAGGCAGTGTAAGGTGTTTTATCACTAAAATCAGACACTCAAGTCATTCCATAAAGCTGAAGGCATGCCACAACAAAAGCGACCATTTGTATTAAAACAAAGAACTGTCCTCTCAAGAAACAGCTATGTCAAGAAGGAATTTTATCAGCTAAAACCAACTCAGGCTTCTAAACTTAAATGTCCTCTCCTTCAGTATGAATAAAATAGCATGCATCAACTCCTTTCTGGGAATATGAAGGCATTGAGAGTCTAGAGAACACGTAGGTCTGTTCTGATGTGAATGACACTACTGAAGGTTTCTTCATCCTGTCAAGATTCTTCTTAGACTCTGAAACCCTGAAAGTATTTAAGGTAATTACCAGGGATGCCTAAAAAAGCTGTAGTGCCATACTGCTTTAATGTCAGTGTAAATGCCTCTTGCGTTCAGTTTTACCACATATGCTTCAGTTCCATACTGTGTGCCCATACTGTCTTTACAGCATTCACTGGAGATATTTTAGGAAGATGTTTTAGAATTCCCTGCAATTATCTTTGCGGGAAAAAATAAGACCAGCTGCAAAAACACAAAACTGTCCCAGTGACACAAAGAGAAACCAGAGCAGATAAATTAAAGATGAACTGTAGATCATAGAATCATCACAGAAATTAGGGGGAAAAGGTCACAAAATCAAAATAATAATAATGTATGTTAAACTTAGTCAATGTCTTTTCTCAGCCTCCCTTTAAGCTTGCTGGGTACACTAGCATCCTTTTCCATGTAAAAAGTAATGCATGAGGAAATATAAAATAGTCATTTCCATGTCAACTCAGTTCTCTCTCAAACTTCCAGCTTCCACTACTAGAAAAATTCAAGACAGAAACTCTGTACTTTTAGTTCATGAAAGCACCACTAGATGGACACCAAAACATTTATTCCTGTAAGTGTTGGCTTATGTTTGACACTTCATTTCAGTGTGGAAAAGAACACTTACCTTGGTTGCGGAGTAAAGAGTCAGTAGTGGGGTTGGATACATCCCAGCAGCTGATGCAATATTCAGGATTATCCCTTTTGATCTGAAAGGAAGCAAAGATATATTATCATGAAATAAAGGAAACATATTAAATGTATCAGAAAATTACAGTAAGCCTAAAAAAAATTTTTCAGGATGCAATTCAGATTAGGATCTGTTTAAAAACCCCCAACCAAATCCTAAATTGAAATTTACCTCGTGCACAGTTATAGGTATCCAAGTAGCTGGTATTAAATTAGGTACAACTTCAAGGTCAATACAGCAAGAAAATCAAAGCCATATTTATATACACACAGACACAAACACACATGGGGCTAAACTATGCAAAACCATTGAGTCAAGCTGGCACAACTTCAAGAGGAACTTCTATATCTTGGGATAAGGTGCAGAAATGGCAACACAGATTTGTTGTATAATTTACACTTTGACAATTTCTTTCATCTTCTAAATGTTACCTCATGATGGGTCTTCAAGATAAGAAGCATCTGAATCTACTGCTCAAATACAGAAGTGTTTTAATAATTATGGAAGATATTCAGTGGACAAACACAGAAAGTAAGAGTTGTTTTAAAGTTGTATTATAGTAACATTGAAGGTTTTAAACAGTAACATTTCGTTAAAGATATCAGAAATTAGCTACCATCTGCTCTGCCAAGCAGTTCTAAAGCACATGCAGGTAGGACAGAAAGATTCCTGCATTACCAAATACAGACTGATTTGGACTATGTCTATTTCTAAGACTAGTTTTACCTAAAGAACAGGCACAGTTAGTGCTAGGTAGAAAACCTGATTTTTAAAAGCTTCATGCAAATTAGGGCAATTACACTGTTAAAAGGTGCTATGAGACAGTCCAACAGAGTGAAAGACACATCTCTGCTTCTTCCTACCATGTTGTGAATTCAAGCCAGTTTACCTGAACATACTCAGTATGCTGTGTTTAGTGCAGTGAGAACATTCATGCAGGTAGGCATCACACAGCTCAGCTCCTACAGATTTACATGAGAGTTTCTCATCATATCTGTTCATCTAAGTATACCTTATGCCACTGCTGCCACAATGATTTAAGTAACCATCTTAAAAACAAACTAATTTAAGTGACCATTAAAAATAAAAACAATATAAACACTTTGGAAATCATGACAATAGATTCAAACCAACATGGCTTCTGCCATGATATAAGTGTGAATTACATCTGTGATTGATTTGCCTCTAGGAATGAAATGGCAAATGTGACAGAAAAGAATAATTTCCATCATTCAGGATTTCACACACCTTTGCCAAAGTTCATTGTATTTTTCAGGAGTTCCCTGCAAGCCTTGTTTGGTGAAATAAAGTAGTAACGTGGATCAAAATACATAGCATGGAAAACACAACACCACAAATTATTCATGAATTTTCAAGACACCCAAAGGTTAACACTGGATGCCAGAAGTTTTTCATATCAAGACAGGTGGTGATTGTAATATTTATTCATGAGCTCAAATGGAGATTAGCAGTGAAATGAGTATTTATGCAGTTTTTGAGAGATTACCAGATTGGAGAATACTATAAGGAACTTTTTAAAGAGCTTAGGCTGCTATGTGAACAGACTACAGAATGGCAGATGAAAAATCAATATTAACAGTGCATCAGTAACCGAGAATGCATCCTAAAGAAAATAATGTGAATTAATCACACATCTTGCAGGTCTCCAAATCAACTATCCCCTCCATGAGAAACCTGAACAAGGAGGTGGTTTTTTGTGCATCAAGTCACCAAAACTAGCCAAAGAACAGGATGCTGGGAATGGCAGGGACAGATCCTTCACCACCACTGGAATCTTTATTACAGTCCACAGAAGATTTTTATCCCTCCAAATACAGCACAAATATTAAGAACCTGATGATTTAAGGAAGGGGAAAAGAAGGATGAAAAAAAGCCACCCTTTACTTATTTAAGAAACTGTTAGGAGCAGCCATGATAAGAGTATACAAACTAATGAATGAAAAAGATCAAGACCTTGATTTATCCTCTCAGCATACAAAAGAAAGATGACATTTATTTAGATGAAAGACTGAAATTGAGATCTGATAAAAGAAAGTGCTCTTCTCATATTCAGACTATGGGACTACTTATGGCCACAAAACTTAATTGAGGACAAAAGCTTAATAGGATTCAAAGAAGGATAAGCATTGATATGGATAAAGACAAGCCTCATGCTTATAAAGCTACCTGAAGCTTTAGAAGAGAGGCTGGCATTCAGGAGGTAAGTGAGGAAAATCATCGTGGAAACACAAAAAATTAATAGCAGCTCCTTGAAGAACCTCCATGTATTGGTCTCTTTGAAGCAGTCAATGTCACTGGGGGTTTTGTGGTTTGTATTTTCACTTTTTAAAGAGTAGAGCCCCAGCCTTAAAAGCCCGTAACTTAAAACCTCCAAATAAAATGAAACTGAGAAGCACGTGTGTAGGGGGAACACTTCCAATTACTCCAATTACACTTTTGCTTCTTAGAGGAATTGCAGAAGAAATGTTTTTAGGTAGGGGTCTGAAAAATTACTTGAGCATCAATGTGGCAGAAATAAATTTTGGCTCCATCTAATTTGACTGTGCAGTTAATGGGAAAAAAAAAAAAAAAAGATGGTTAAGATGAACAGAGCCAGGCCCACACCCTCACACCTCCTATCATTCTACCTTAAGTGGTCCGGCACCAGGGAGGCTATATTTAGCCATCTCCCTGTTGCTGTGGCAACCAGCGCCTGCTCCAGCTGCATGCCAAGTGGAAAGAGCAAGCTTCTTCTGTAATGTAATTATGCACTTGCTACTTCCCTGGCAATAAATACCATAGTTTGGTATTTGTCTAAAAACAGTGAACTGATTTTTGGTGGTGGTGGCTTTTTTGTTCCCAAAGACATCAAGCCTCGATTTTCAGTTCTATGAATCGCCCACCTTAGACAGTAGCCTGAAAATTTACAGAGGAACTACTCATTAAAGTGTAATAGAAAGCTGCAGATTATAAATTGTCACTTTAAGTGTTCATAGCACAGGAGAAAAGCCACAGTAGAGAATCTAAACACCATTACCAGAAGAGCCATTCAGCTAACGCTGCTCTGGTTATTATAAATAAAAGGTAAAAGACACATCAAGATGTAGTTTTATTTTCTCTTATCAGACCTGGATGCAAAGCATGCGAAGTCTGCTCTATGTTTGCACTTAACTTGTAATATATTGCCATCAAACCAACATTCAAATACACAAAAGTACGCACTAGAGATAGCTGCAAGATGCTAAAACATGCTACGTCACATCTATCTACTCAACATGCTATCCTCCTTGAACAAGTGAGGAATAACAATGAGATTCTTCGTCTAGTTTTATTCTTAGAACTTGGAGCTCTATGAAGCCCATGGCCCCATGTGAGAAACGTATGGTTGACCTAAAGAGCAGCTGAGTACAGCCACAATTATTCATGCCCTTGAATTTGCTGGACATCCATGTCCTCTTGTGGTTACAGACTGTTAGTCGTATTAATGGCCTGTGAGCTATGACTGTGCAAGAGCTGGCAGCTGCAGACATTGCTTCTTCTGTGCACTGCAAACCCAACCAACTTCACAAAAATCAAACAGAAAATGGAAGCTTTTCCAAATATTTTTCCCTGGGACAGAAACCAAGGCCTTCATCCAAACACGCAGTAGTTTAAAGAGGCTCCATATACACAGGAAAAAGTTCAAGATGTGTACTTTACTTTTTTTAACCACTATTAACCTTTTCTTTTCAAGATTTTTGAATATTTATCCTTGGGATCCCTGAGGTAGTAATGCAGTTAGGAGAAGTGAGAGTAAAAATGATATGGTGTGCTGAAAAACAGAAGTTAGCAGGATATTGGTTTGCTGCCTTTCATTCAAATCATCTTACCTGCATTGATATGTAAAAACAAACACAAGTAGAGTATACATCATTCTCTCCTGAGAAGCTGAAGAGATCAACTCTGCCAAATGGATAGCTACAACATTTCTTTAACCAAAGAAGAAACCGAGGCAAGAAACTGCCAAATCTCCTAAGTTCCAGAATCTAGTAAGGAAACAACACCAAAGTGCTTCAAAACCAGAATGGTTTGGTCATGTGGGCACCTTCAGAGGGCAGTGGTTTCACAAAAGGTAAGTCCCTTTATCTATCATTAATAGTACAAGGACAAGGAGTAACTACTGACTGACAAACCCTGAGTCCTATCACCAGTGTTCTACAATCCCCATCCTTTATTCCAGCTTCACTGGGAAATAGTACACTCCTGGCCCCAGAGCTCAGTCTTGGGCCTTCATTTTTAATTCAAGTTTCTTTAGATGAAATAAACTTATTCAAATCTCTTGATTGTTTAACTAAAAATCTAAGTTCGCCGTCACCCTGATATGTTAAGACACTGACTCCCATACTAACCTCTAGCTCTTAGAGTTTGTACTCAGGAAGAAGCTTTGTTTTAAATGTGAAACATATGCTATGCATCTGTGCATCACTTGAATAACTGAATCTTGGTCTGCGATAAAGATTCCCAGGCAGTGGGATGATACAAAATATACCAATTTTTTTCTTCAGCTTTGCCAGACTTGGAGGTTCACCCCACATATATGCTCCTCCTGCCGTATCGGTTTGCATGGTTCTACAGAGTTTCCCCCAGTATTGCAGTCATAGCTCAAACCTGATCCAGGGCAACCCCCAGCAAGCCAGGGCCAAGCACTGCAAGAGACATGGCAAACAGCCAGGACAGTCAACATCAGTTAGAAAATAGCCTGGAGGGACTAAATGGAAACTGTGAACCTTTCAGGTTCACCTGGGAGCTAGCTAGGAAGTCAGTACATGTCTTCCGCAGAGACAATGGTATATTATTTTAAAGAGCTGGTCTCCAGTTCTACTTTTCCACATGATCACAGACTTTCCTCAATATACCTCCTACTGTATAATGAGAACATATTCTTTGCATCCATTTTACTTACAATGACTTAGAGAGAAATAGCCTTAAGAAGGTTATTCCCAGGAACTGTAACCACCCCCTCAGAATAGCAGGTTGTTGAGTTAGTGCTGATGACTCAGACGGGCTTTTTAATTCTGTTCTAAAAGGAATCACCACAACAGTGGAGAAGGGAGAGGAAAAATATAAAGGGAATTGAGTGGAAAAGGCTTCCACTGTCTGATGATTCATGCACCATCAGCGTGACTCACCCAGCAATACTCTGCCATTAAAACATGGAGACTAGGCTGATTAGTCACAGTAATGAATTTTTCAAGAAAGGATTCTCCCCTATAAATAATGATGACTTTGTCTGGATAGTGTTAGTGTGACTCACCTTTCCAGCATGCCGGGCAGCACCAGTCGTGTCATCTGCAAAAGGAAAACATTCGTGATGGCTGAGAATGCAGACACCAGACAGCTAGAGACCGAGGGAAACCTCCCTTCCTCCCAGAAGCAGCTGCCACCCCCTCCACCCCAACCTCGGCTCGGGGAAGTAGAGACCATACTTTGCGTGGGCAGTTTATTTTTATTCTACCTGGATAACTTGGCTCTGTCAAGTAATATGTGCCCTGAATCTGGTGAAACCATCCAGCTAGTAGCATAAGAGTAAATAAAACAAATGCCTTCACCACTCTGCAGCATTCGTAGCCTCTAAAGAACGTTAAAACACCAGAGCTCTACAGTACATGTACCATCTTTCTCTCCTCACAATAAGCACCTAACTTCCCCAAGACTGACTAAATTTACCACCTATGCCAAGACTCAAAATAGTATCCAATACATTTTAGCTACGCTTACTGAACTGCTGAGTTTAGGATAAAAATATATTATGGAGCAGTTAAAGCACTGGACAGAACTAGTGAATATAAGTTTCCTATATTATATTACCCACAGAAAACTCTTAGGACCCAAAAACATTTTTGCTGACTACACAGACATTTTTACACTGAAAAACCTACATCCCCATAAGGAAAGCAGCCTGGCAAACCTCCTCACTGCTCTGGAAGCTCCTTCCTTCTTTATGACTCCAAATAATCTATCTACAAGCTAGCTGAAGGATTCTCTCGAACAGTAATCCTAAAACAAGCTTCCTAGTTGCAGACTGAGCATCCCTGACAAGGGAAACAAACCAAGCATCAATCCAAACTTGGACAAAATTTTAATTTGTGTAAAATAGTTAATTTTCCTATTACTTGTTATTACCATCCTCAAATACATTTTAAATCCAAAACTTCTGCCTTTAAGAAATAACATCAAAGTTCAGCTTCTGCCAAATGCTACCCTACCCCCAACCAACCCTTTTAATGTCACCTCATCGACACCAAAGACAGATCGGACAAAAATATAAATTGCTACCACTTATGATATCCAAAAGATGTTCCAACGAAGTTTTTGAAAATGCAGTGAGGAGGGGGCAATAAATACTAAAATCAGCACACACCAAAAAGTAATAGTACTCCCCCAGATACTAAATGACCTTGATAAATTAAAACATTGAATATTTGAATAATATGGTAGGGAAAAACACGTACACAAAAGAAATCAGCATATACAGTCACACAAAACACCTGTAAGCACTTTTATTACAGAGAAACAAATCTCATTGCAGCAACCTATTCATTTTACTATCACCATTGCATTATCACTTACATATGACTCAATCTGGGTTTGAGGGTTTTTTGTTCGTTTTTATTTTTAAATTATAAAGCATACCCTTTCAGGAATAAAGGAGGAAAAACATAAAAAAAAACAACTTCAGTTAATTGCAGCTGACACAAAAAAAAATGGCAGAGAAAGGCTGTGTTTTGCATTTTGTTGGCATTTCTACTTAGAACAGATTCATCAGCCACGCTGCATGACCATTTTGATAAGGGACTGTACAGGTAGGACATGACCAGACCTTTCTTTATGAAGTCAGCCGCTGACACACTTAGCTGTCAGCACTGCTCCACGAGTCAAACCCCATGCAACTTTAAAAAAAATCTCTAGCATTAAGTTTAAGCATACATGAGCCTTTTCATACGCTAATGCATCAAAAGAGATTTATAAACAACTATTTATTTTAATGTTAAAGGCTAAAGAATGGTTTGGGCTGATTTTAAGACTAGTTCAAGATGGGAAGATCTTTTATCTGATGCAAGTTTTATGATATCTTCCACAGGTCCCTTGGTAAAAAGCAGCATACTGGTTTTTTTGCCTCTCAGGGCAGTGTAATGCTGCATATCATCTCCACAGACTGGCACAGGAATTTAGTCTGAAATTGCCTTCCCTTATGCAACTCATAAACTACGTAAAAAATCAGTACACAATTTCCCACTGTAATGCAGAGGAGACCCCCACAGTTTGGAACTTTTGTTGTAAATCCACACAAATGCATTCATGGTCTAAATACAAACTGTAACCCACCAAGGAGCTCTAACAGTTTATCATGGACCTGCTAGTTACTACTGATATCCAAATGAGAGTATAGAAAAACATGCTACAATAATTGGTGGACTTACACAAAATAAAAAACTATGAAGTCTCTCACCACCAACTGTGTTAAATGATTTGTTTCTGAAGTGCAGCCAGACGGGCAATCAATTTTTTTCCCCCTCCACAGAAAAATACTGATGGCAAAACTGGATTACATATGTAACATCACTTCCATTTGTTTCATTAAAATTAGTATTTTGGGGGAATTTCAAAAATCTGTGAAATAGGGCAAAACCTGTTTTTGCTATCAGCATTTTTACATCTTGTGATGTGTGAAGAAATATATATATATGAATCTGTAGTATCTTTATATACAGAAAAATACTTTTTTTTTAAAAAAGAGTAAGATAACAGAAGGCAGCTCTCTGACTCAGTCTCACCTGACCCAGCCAAGTCCACACTCAGAAAGCACTATTGGAAAAACACTGGCAGGGTATTCTGCAGCAATATTCCAGTCTGGCAATTTTATATATTGTACAGACACGTAAAATATTTCCAGTATTAATTAAAATAAAACCATAAATAGAAGAAATGTAGTTTTACCACTAATAACAGCGTATGTATGTGCTTGTATTGCATGATCCTCATCCAAAACAGCCAAAGTGGTTAACACTCTTGTTTTCAATAGTGATAATCTCAGACGTGCCATTGTGAAATAGGCAGTTAAAAACCAAACATCTAGAACTGAATAAATATCTCCCAAATAAAGAATTCAAATTCTAGCTAGGTCTTGTTTAGAGACACCGGTTTTGTAATGGCATGTATTTCATACATTGCAAAGAATTCCAAGTCTGAGTCTATAGGAATTAGCACATAGGATGTAGAGAATTCTACAGTAGTGTTTGTTTCTCTGAAGGCAATCTAATAAAGGAAGAAAAAAGTAAGGAAACCTAAGGGAGAGACTGGGAACTACCCTAAGAAGAGTGCTCTTGGTTGGTGGTCACTAAACATTCTTAGGCTTCCTTCACAGAACCACTTTTCTGAAGGAATGATACTTTCCACAGAAATACGAGTGCTACAGTTGAAAATGTGAATGTTCCCAAGACTCTGAAGACTCGGGTAATTCTAGACAAGTAGTTATACACTAGGCTATGTGAAAACTGCCAGAACATCCAAAACAAACTGGCTTTTTTCTTTCTGAAAAGTTTCGTTAGATCAGAGTGTGTGTGCACATGTGCATCTGAGAAATTTGTTCAGTACGATCTCCTCAACATCAGAAATTCTTAATCTCTGAGATTTTATACAGTTTGGCAAAAATGTTTAGCACATGAAGCAGTAGTTGTTGCAGTTTGTTTGTTTGTTTTTCTATTATTTAATATATAAACTTTGGGGTACAGTCGGGTCTGCATTATTTTTAAGCCAACTTCTTTTACACATAACCATTCAGATCTCAAGTTCCAGGAAATGGAAATGGTTAACTTAAGGTAGAGATTGATTACCGATCATTTCAATAATCTTTTACAAGTAGCTTTTTTGCTTGATTTCTTTTTATCTGCAAATGCATTTATTACTTTCCTGGCAAGCACTGGTTGTATTGTCCACTCTTCCTCACCAAATTTGTCTTCTACCTACTAATTCTGGAAAAAGTAACACCATGTGTAGTCCAGTGAAGGAAAGATTCCTACTTGCAAATACAAAAATGCACAGACTTATGGCTAGATTTATGATCTAAAGCAGGTGCTATACTTAAAAGGTGCTATTTGAAGACTAACAAATAGTTAGTAGTTATAATCATGTATTTCCAGAATTTTTCCTTCCAAAGAAAACCTCACATTCTTAGTGATCACTGTAGTCTTTTCTCACTCCAATCTAAGCAATAGCTCTGAACCAGTGCTTAGGGAAAGAATAATAATGTGCAAAATTTTGAATATCTTTCAAGTGATATTCACTCAGACTACTAAAATACAGTAGGAAAAGCTGAGGTAAATATTTAAAGTCATCCTTCATATCTTATGGGCCACATAACTGTTATACCAAGCAGAAATCTAATACCACAGTTGTATACTTAGAGACAAATCATTCTATGTTATGACTGCAAGTCATTCTTTCCACTTCAAAAGGGTATAATGATCTGTAATTGGGGCTACACAAATACAATAAAGCATGAAGCTACAGAACTTGGACAAGTTTTCTGCTTTGTTATGCAGCTACGAAGCTTCCCTCATTCACAAATCTGGGGTGAAATTATAACAACTCAAAGCAACATAACCTTTTAAAGACCAGCAATTCCCCATAGTGCACCCACTCACATACAAAAACCCTACTGCTACTGTAAGATAATTTAGAGTGCCTGGGCAGAGGATTCACTCAAGTTCATAAATGCACTAGCTGTTTAACCAAGAGTTAACTGGCACCATGTCTATGCCACACTTGCTTGCAGACCTTACACTGAAAGAGCTAAGGAACTGTACTCATGCACTGGTAGTTAAATTGATTATGAGACCTGTTCTCAGCATCTACAAAGGTATTTTAAAGTGTCTCTCTTGAAAAAATACCTTCTTAATGCAGCTCATACCCCAAGCCAACAAGAATGGTTTATATTTGTAAAAACTAGCAAGTAAACCTGATGTTAACAGGAAGTCACACAGTAACCCATGTGGACATGACAGGCGCACAGGACATACAAAGGGAACTATGAATGTAACATGCTGCAATCCCTGCTCATTATCAAACTTTCCCCCGAGCAACAGTTTTAGAGGAGAAAGTTTTCCCTGTTTAGATCCACAAAGTTTTGGAGTCCAGTTTAAAAGGGAAAGCTTTCAAAATAGCCATCCTTTGCCCCCTGCCCTTTACACAGCAAAAAGACTACTCAAATAATAAGGCTGAACCTTCTCTTTCCAGAGGTGAAATACGTATTTATGTCAGCCCCAAATCTACAGAAAGCTACAAAACTCTACGATTTCCTGAATTTCCCCAAGTTACTTGTACTTTGAGGAAAAATTCCTAGTGCTTCTCTGAGTATTGCTGAAAAATATTTATCACAGCTAGATTTCCCTTGATCTGGCTTTCTGTGTATCACACCCTCGGGTTCAAAGTCATCAAGGTGAGAAACCAAAGCATTGAATTTCTCCCTCTGGACCATCTGAATGATATTCATGACCACCTTCACAGAACACTTACTCCTTTCCCAAGCATTGGCAACTGTCCCTCTCTGTTATAAACCTGCATTATGTACTTGGCTAAATCATCCTCCCCACCTTTGATTATGACTTTGAATATAAACGTAAAGAAACCTCTTGACGAGACTGGAATACACACACAGAGTGATTTATTCTCACAAGTCAGTGTTGCCACTGCTTTCAGAATTTTGTTCCATTTAATGTGACCCTCTCCAGTACACAGCAAATACAAAAATGTATGTAGGGTTCCAGCAGGGGCAAGCAACTACCATC